>NC_080735.1:19813916-19826416 GCF_019097595.1 Hemibagrus wyckioides | reverse complement strand
CGTGGCCTGTGTAGAGCTGTGATGTGTGGGCGTGGTCTGTGTAGAGCTGTGATGTGTGGGCGTGGCCTGTGTAGAGCTGTGATGTGTGGGCGTGGTCTGTGTAGAGCTGTGATGTGTGGGCGTGGTCTGTGTAGAGCTGTGATGTGTGGGCGTGGCCTGTGTAGAGCTGTGATGTGTGGGGGTGGTCTGTGTAGAGCTGTGATGTGTGGGCGTGGTCTGTGTAGAGCTGTGATGTGTGGGCGTGGCCTGTGTAGAGCTGTGATGTGTGGGCGTGGTCTGTGTAGAGCTGTGATGTGTGGGCGTGGCCTGTGTAGAGCTGTGATGTGTGGGCGTGGCCTGTGTAGAGCTGTGATGTGTGGGCGTGGTCTGTGTAGAGCTGTGATGTGTGGGCGTGGCCTGTGTAGAGCTGTGATGTGTGGGCGTGGTCTGTGTAGAGCTGTGATGTGTGGGTGTGGCCTGTGTAGAGCTGTGATGTGTGGGCGTGGCCTGTGTAGAGCTGTGATGTGTGGGCGTGGTCTGTGTAGAGCTGTGATGTGTGGGCGTGGCCTGTGTAGAGCTGTGATGTGTGGGCGTGGTCTGTGTAGAGCTGTGATGTGTGGGCGTGGCCTGTGTAGAGCTGTGATGTGTGGGCGTGGTCTGTGTAGAGCTATTCTGGCTATTGTATCTGCACTGTACTGTAAAAAACAAACAAACACCTGAAGCAGGTGGAAAGATTTGAAGTTTCAGTTTAACTGTTCCAAAGCGCTGACACTAGAGACTCCTTCCATCAATAATAATTCAACATTTATTCAGAAAGCTTCATGTCAAAGACTTCACACGTGTATTTATTTTTACTATAGGATGCTGTTACTATAGAAACGATAACACATTCACATAAACCTGTGATGTGCAGCTACGCTCCTTTACGGCTCTTGACCCCTACCTTCTTCTGATTGGTGGACGTCAGGCTGCGGTAAAGTTTCCGGCCCTGTTTCCCAGCGTTCCAGATGGTGAAGGAACCCCACTGTCTGAGCACTCGCTCCTGCAAGAAGTCCACTCGGAGGCTCCAGATGGTTTCCCTGCACATACACCAGAGCCATCAAGCTACTCTTAAATTTCAAAAACACAACCTGCAGCTAGACAGCCAAGAAAAGTCCATCAAATAAAAACCTCCAAATTCTGACTGTGTGAAAGTTTCTCTCACACATAAACAAGACTTTCTCTTCCTTCTTTCTTTCTGAGTTGAGTTCGAGTTCTTTGCACTGCTAAACTTACTGTTAGTTTTCACCAAAGCTAGCATATACACTATTATTAACATCGTATATATTCTAAAAATATAGTTTAATTACAGATTTCATTTGGGTTGCCAGATTGTTCCTATTTACATTCAGCTAACTAAAGAAACGCAACCTAACAAGCTACACGATGAAAAAAAGGTGATTTTTATTTTTAAATCTCACCAGTCATATTTTTGTTAGTATTTTTGTTTTTATGCATTTTTAAAAATTAGATTATTTGCATAAAACATGGAGTCAAATGAGAACAGGTGGAAGTGAAAATCCTAATTGATTCACTGAAATATTGTAATTAGAGTGTAAACAACGAATTATATAAACCCTAATCATAACATAACATAAGATTATAACCACCTGCCTAATATTGTGTTGGTCCACCTCTTCGCTGCCAAAACAGCCCTGACCCGTCCTGCACTGTGTATTCGGACCCCTTTCTATCAGAATCAGCATTAACTTCTTCAGTAATTTGAGCAACAGTAGCTCGTCTGTTGGATCGGATCACACGGGCCAGCCTTCACTCCCCATGTGCATCAATGAGCCTTGACCGCCCATGACCCTGTCTCCGGTTCACCACTGTTCCTTCCTTGGAGCACTTTTGATAGATGCTGACCACTGCAGACCGGGAACACCCCACAAGAGCTGCAGTTTTGGAGATGCTCTGATCCAGTGGTCTAGCCATCAGAATATGGGCCTTTTGGTCAAACTCACTCAAATCCTTACGCTTGTCCATTTTTCCTGCTTCTAACATCAACTTTGAGGACAAAATGTTGACTTGCTGCCTAATATATCCCACCCACTAACAGGTGCCATGATGAGGAGATCATCAGTCTTATTCACTTCACCTGGCACTGCTCACAGTTTTATGGCTGATCGGTGTATATGTGTTAATTAATGTAATGTGTACGGTATTTTTAGTAACTGTAAACATGCTAGAAAGAAGGTGATGCTTAAATGCTATTATTAACGTTCTAATGCGACAGGAATGTAACGTACAGCTTAATAAAGATCTAAATGAATCATGGTTGAGAACAAGAAAGTGAAGGAGAGTAGGAAAAAGGGGATCTGTCCTTCACAGGTTATTTAAAGAAACGCTCAACTTCCTTTACGCAAGTCTTTAGACTGAGTCATTAGTCCTTGGAACAGGGTGTAATAAGAGCACACACGCACACATACCCACCCACCCACCCACCCACACACACACATACCCACCCACCCACCCACCCACACACACATACGCACAAACACACACACACCATGAGAGGGCTTTTTTAACAAGTGACCTCCACATGCCACAGATTCAGCATGCAGGAGTGAAGATTCCAGTCATGCCGACCGAGAAGATTCCCGGTATTCCGAAAGATTTCACCTTGCTAGAATTCCTGATTCATCACAACTGATTACAGTTGCTTTGGGAAATAAAAAAAATGGATGAAAAAAAGGATGACCATATTATTATTTTCAACTGTTTGTTTGATTTTGGATCAAGCAAAACATTTCTATTTCTAAGGATGAAATTTGTCAAATTCCCATTTTGTCAACCGTTTTATTTACAGAAATGTAAAGATTTCCTATAAATCAAAATAATATGATAGATTTTTTTCCCAGGCTTTTTTTATTTAATGTTATGTTAATAAGTTTGTTTTGTCTGTCTGTATCTCAGTTTCTCTGTTGAGGTGCATCAGAAAAGTGGGAGAGGGAAAAAAAACAAAACAAAAACTGACTATCAGCATGTCCACACAGCTTTGACCCCAGGGAACACACGTCCTTTTGAGACGGAGAGCTAACAGGCTAACATTTAGCTAGCAGATATGACCAAATGCAGCTGTTGGAGGGAAAATATTGAACCTTGACCGCTGAAATGATGACTTTAATATGAGCTAGACTTTATTATGTTGGACATATAATAATGAAATGAAAGGAATTCGGGCTTTTATTAGTACGTTATAATATCATATTTTGATAAAGTGACACACACACACACACACACACACACACACACACTGAACCGAAGCCTCAACATTGGCTTCCTTCTGGGTTTTTTTATATTGTATTCTTACTGACTTCATTTTAATTAGATTTTTGCAAGAACATGAAAGGAAGCATATGGTGATCATCTGCAGAGAAACAGATGTTTATGCTCTTTAAATTGCTAAACACACACACACACACGCACACACACACAAACGCACACACACACGCACACACACACAAACGCACACACACACGCACACACACACGCACACACACACGCATGCACGCACACACTCAGAACAATACAACTGATTGTGAAAGTGTTCATTTCTGTCCAGCATCAGTGAATCATCCTGGAGAACTGGACTTTTACTTTTCCCTTCGTTCTCTCGCTCTCTCTTTCTCTCTCTCATACACACACACACACACACACACAGAGCAAGAGAATGAGAGAGAGAGAGAGAGAGAGACAGAGAAAGATGCACATGTAGAGGAGGAGAAAATGAGTTATAAAATGAATAAATGTAAATAATATATGATCTTCAGAGCCAATCATCTGTTAGGAGAAACGTGATTATGTATAATGTATGGAAGGAGTCTCCAGTGTCAGCGCTTTGTGAGCTGATAAAGTCTTCAGGACAGACGACTGCTTGTGTTAGTGATATGTCTGATAACTCTGTTGTGTTAATGTTACAGGATTAAATGCTGCTGTTTAATTTTACAGTCGATACAAAGTCATGATCCAAACACAGGCTTTAGGAGATCTTTATGAGCAGAAGTCCGACTTAAGCGGCCATTTTTTGTTTTTCCAAGTCGGAAGTTTTGGACCAGGTTTGGAATTTCAGTTAAAAACAGAATTGTTAAACTGATTACTCGTGCAACATTAATATTTAGTGGAACACAACACAGAGCTGAGAACTTGAGGGTTCCAGCTCTTGCCTGAAGGCCACGCAGCGGCTGTCTGCAGTCCTGGGGTTTGAATTCACAACCTTCCATGTGGCGAGTGTCAGAGATTCCCAGAGGAGGCCAGAAAAATAGAAGCCTCTTGACCATGAACCTTTTCCAGTCGAGGTCACGGCTGAGAGTTTAAATGTCTCCTTGTGATGGCATTTGGTCTTGGTGTCAAGCTCCATTTAGCTGTGTGTGTGTGTGTGTGTGTGTGTGTATACTTACTCCAGTACAGAGTGTGTTGCTGCTTGCTCGTGGTAGCGATAAATCAGCAGACACTCGTCCACTCGGATCACACCCCCTCCCCGCCGAAGGCTCTGGTAGAACCACAGCAAATCCTCTGGAACCCCCTGAAGGAAAGGCAGAAAGAGTGGGAAGTGCTTGAGCAAGAACAGAAAGCTCTGATTGGTTGATATAGTGTCACTCTTAAGGGTATTTGCATTGAGAATTGGATACGGTTGGTCGAGTGTGAAGCTGTTTTTGGACCCTGGAGCAGTCCAGAAAAACCAGTCTGGGGTTTTGCTTTAACTGATCTGAAGCGTAACTGAGCTTGTGGATGAAAGGGATCAGTTCCCAGGGGGCGGCGCATTAAATCCAGTGATTTATATTGAAGTGAAATGAAGTAAAACTCTTTCCTTCACCAGCAGCAGGTTGCTTTATGGAGAAGTTATATCAAGCTGTAGTTGAGCTGCAGAAACGCAAGATAAAACACGCTAATGCTGCACTGAAAACTTGCAATTTCCATCCATCAATCTGAAGGAGTTTTCTCAGCTACTAGATCCTTTCCTGTTCACAAACCGACGTCAAATCAACCTGGCCGCCATTTAAAGCATAAAGTTCTGATTCTTTTGCATTTGGGTTTATACAGACACTGGACTGAATCTATAAACCTGACTTCACTCATTTTTAAGAAGGGAATCATTGCTAGCTTTGTGCTAACACTACTTGCTAGTTCAGTCCTGAATGCATGAAGGTTTGACATTCACTATAGTAGAAGAGAACCAGCAGCCTCTCAGTGCTTAGGTTCTGGTGAGCTTTACGTCTTCTAACCGAGCAAAGAAAAGACATATTTTGGGAGGCATCCATGATTAAATTTGCCGAGGTGGAAAATGACGTAACACTTGAAGGCACCATAAAGGCAGCAGACATGGAAGCTCTGGATAGGTTTAATTTACTGCACGTATTTTTCAAAAAATGGCCTAATGATTAAACCTATGCAGTCATTTCCTGCTTGTGTTAGCAGTGTATAAATAAAGTTCTGATTTTACTCATGCTGCAATCACGGAGTGAGCTTCCGGATTCAGATGCTATCTCGCTGCTGGGTCTTTAATCTTGCACCGATTTTAGCCAGGCTTTCACTAGGTGATTAGTCACCACTTCTGTGATTACTGCTTATCATTTGCATTCTGAAGAGAAATTCTCTTTGGCACCCGATCAACTGATGCTTTGCTTCTTTGCATTGAGTTCAACATTATGGTGCTGGAAAGCCATGTCATTTGTATGGAACATTTTTGGATGAAATTCACCCAACAAGCCCAGACCCGATCCCGGGTCAGAGCTAAAGGATTTAAACCTCAGACTCACCTTTCCTCCTTCATCAAAAGGTCCGACTTTCTGGAACCAACAGCGTGAGCAGAACCATGTGGGCATGACGACGGTCGGTCCATGAGAGGTGTAGACCTGAAATGTGACACTGTCCTGCATATAATCATTTACTTACACACACACACAAACTCACTCACACATGTGAAACACCCTTCATATACACAGGGCTTTGGTAAGGTATGTGCTGATGACTAATTCCCCAAGTCATAAAATATCCATAGCTAATATTTTTCAGATGAATCCTGACCACTGTGCAATTCAGCTTATTACAGGCATACGGTGTATCAGATTTCTCACTGTGTGTGTGTGTGTGTGTGTGTGTGTGAGAGAGAGAGCAGGTTTTAGCCTTTTGCCAAAACCAAACATCCCCCAGATTTAATTGAAAAAGAAACTAAATAAACTTTAATAAAAGCTGCTGATGTGAGCGATGTTTCAGGTTTAAGTCTCACGTCACCGAGTCAAAGTGAAGTCAAAAAGTCGAAAGAATGCAATGGCTGCGGTAAGGGTTTTATTAACGTAGCATGGTTTTGAAACTGCTGATGGGTGAAAGCTGCTGACCTCTGGAAGCCCTGCATATGTGTGTGTGTGTGTATGCGTGTGTGTATGCGTGTGTGTGTGGAGATGGAATGTTTAAACACACCCTACTGAAACACAGCACTGTTTTTTATTCAGGATTAAAATGTTGCACGGCTTCATGTCACGCGACCCGACGTGAGTAAGCACAGGATGGGGTTTTTAATCAGGAACGTGACTAAGACGGAGATGGAGAACCTGCTGGAAGGACGACACCTTCTGCAGCTTTCCACGTAAATATCAGAGTGAAAAGTAAAAAGTCAAAATAACTTAAGGAAAAAGGTCAAACAAACATAAGATAAAAGGTCAAACTAACCTGAGGTAGAAGGCAAAACTTACATGAGGTAAAAAGTCAAACTAACCTGAGGTAAAAAGTTTTTTATTCAGGATTATAATGTTGCACAATTCATGTCATGCGACCCGACGTGGGTAAACACGGGACGGGGTTTTTAATCAGGAATGTGACTAAGATGGAGAACCTGCTGGAAGGACGACAACTTCTGCAGCTCTGCACGTAAATGTCAGAGTGGCTAATTCCTCGGTTTCAATGGACTGAGAAAACCAAAACTCAGCTCTTCAGCCTGAATGCCAAACTTTACATCTGGAGGAAAACCAGGCAGCTGGATGATTTCCAGGGATTTTTTTCTCAACAGCAGAAGCAGAAGCAGAAGCAACAACTGGGAGTTTTGTGAAAATCATGGAAAATGATGAATGTCCTGAGAAGAACCTGAAGAGAGTTCAGCTCAGGAGGGTCACAGTTTGAACTTCTAACAAGACAGTGACCTGAAACATAGCCAAGTGAGTTCAGGACAAGTATCTGAATGTCCCTGAGGCTGACCATGAACATCACTGAACACCTCCATAGACAGCTGGAACAGAGACCCTCATCCAACCTGACAGAGCTTTAGAAGATAAATCCAGGTGAAGCCTCACACCTCAAAACCTCAAACAGTGAGATGATTCACACAAGTCATCATTACTATTATTTCCCAATTCAAAATGACTTAAAGAATAAAAATTTAAAATAAAAATTGTTATTAGGTTATAAGCTATTGTTTATATTATTATTTACAAATTCTAGCTTTATATCGTAGGTTAAATTATAATACTAATTTCACATATTAAGTAATTTGTAATGTATTAGTTGAATAATTATTGTTGAACTGATTGCTACACGTCGTGTCATGCAGATGTTTTTATATTTTATCATTAGAACTTGGCCCTAAAATTGTGATCTGATTTCCAGTCATGCTACGCCTCAGACGGTAAAGTCGTAAGAGATGTTAATAAACGTTCTGAAAGAAAGTTTAATCCTTTACTCGGTGACTCAGCAGCTGTTTTCAGACTCGGAGACGTCTATCCGAAAGAGAGTGCAGCTCTCACACGACTCGCACTATACACTGTATTCACTTATTACCCCCCGCCCAACACACACACACACAAACACACACACAGTCCCTGCCCCTTTCTGCCACTCTGTTATCTGAGCTTCACCTTTCTTTAATGTTATCCAAAACGTGAATATTCTCTCTTTAAATTAATATAATTACAGTAAGACAGGCAAAAGCACACTTTCCCATCTGGACAACTCTGGAACTGAGCAACAGTCCCCTCTGAACCAGATTCCTCTTCTCTGTGTCTCTGTGTATGTGTGTGTGTGTGTGTGTGTGTGTGTGTGTGTGTGTGTGTGGAAACAGCGGTCTCCTGATCCACGTCCTGTTTCCAGTGACCTTTGACTCCATGGCACGCGACCTCTCAAAACCATAACATGACGCACCCTTTTCCTTACACACACACACACACACAAAGCTTTACCACACATCCTGAGGCAAACACACTCAAATACAGCAAAGGAAGATGAAAGGTGACCATCGGCACTTCCTGAAGATAAACAGCTATAAATCACACACTCAACAATCACAGTGAAAAAGTGTGTGTGTGTGTGTGTGTGTATTTTAAAAAAAAAACTGCTAGGATTTGAAATTGCACAATATTTTTTCTCTTTGTTTTTGAAAGTTTTGGCAACTGGATTTTTTTCATTATTCGCAGCTCTCTCTCACAGGGTTTGTTCTTTGTTGTCATGGTAAATCTAATAATTCAGTGGATTTTTTACGTTTTTCTTCATTCCTTCTAACTCATTTGTTATTCTGTAAACCCTTTCCATTAAAATGTTTTTGTGTGCATCAAAATATCCTCTGATGGCAGCAGTCATTTGTGTGTGTGTGTGTGTGTTACCTGTGTAAGTAGTTGCTCTGGAGTGAGTGTGTTGATCCACCTGGTGTAGCGCTCCGTGGAACCTTCTGGAACACGCCTCACCTGACAACCGACAATCTACAACACGCAAGAACAATGAGTTTGCATCACACCCCCCCCCCATCTTGTCCAGTTTGTCCTGGTGCCAAACATCCAACTAACCTGAGGTAAAAATTCAATCTGGGTAAAAGGTCAAACTAATGTGATGTAAAAAGTTAAACTAACCTGAGGTAAAAGGTCAAACTTACATGAGGTATAAGGTCAAAATAACCTGAGCAAAAATGTCTAAGATGAGGTAAAGGGTCAAACTTGCATGAGACAAACGGTCATACTAACCTGTGGTAAAAGGTCAAACTGACCTGAGCAAAAAGCTCATACTAACCTGTGGTAAAAGGTCAAACTTACATGAAGAAAAAAGTTCAACCTAATCTGAGGTAAAAGGTCAACCTAATCTGAGGTAAAAATAAAACTAACCTGAGGTAAAATGTCGAACTAACCTTAGCTAGAACAGGAAACTAAAAAAGGTCAAGCTAAGCTGAGGTAAAAAAAAGAAGGTCAGGCTAATTCAGCTACTTACTGCAAGACAGACACAAGAATCCTATCTACCTAGAGCGCCTTATTAATTTCTGTTTTTTATTTAAAATAAAAGAACTTGAAGCTCATGAAACTAATCACAAGACCGTATACACAACGTGATGGAACAGTATACATCATGAACGTAGGAAATTATACATAAACTCTATATATTCCTGAATTTACAATCTTTTACTCTACACTATTCTTTAATTTGGACCCTTAACGTTACTAAACAGAGCTTTAAAGAGGCTTTCAGAAAGCAAAGAAGCATTAACTGTATAAGCATTATTCATTCTTTTCTGATTCATCCTCCATATCTGAGGCTCTTAAAGAGTTTAGAAACTCTGAATTAATAGCTTTTCGGCCAATTTAAGTCTCCACTTAGAACAGACGGAAAGAACCACTGAAGAAATCTTTCCTTTCCTTATTTACGAGGATATGCTGTCAAAAATCAGATGCATGCTCTATATCTGTGCAGGATTATCACGACTTTTCAACATTTCAGTCATGTTCTTATTCAATTATAAGGAAATAAGATAAGGACCGAACTGAGTCCTGGAGGATAATAAGAAGGCAGTTACAGGAACCTTGTCACTCCTCCTCTTCATTCTGCTTTTCTCTTAATGGACGGAATTATAGCTGGAGGTGGTAATGAGCACCATGAAAAAACCCAACCACAGAAAGTTCCCCAGATCCCAGACACTGCACAGAACCGAGGGGTTTTCAGCAAGCTGTTCTGCTGACGCGGCAGGGATGTGGACACACACACACACACACACACACACACACGCACACATACCCACACGCACACACACATACCCACACACACACACATACACACACACACACACACATACCCACACACACGCACACACACACATACCCACACATACCCACACACACACACACACACACATACCCACACATACCCACACACACACACACACACACATCCCCACACACACACACATACCCACACACACACACACACACACCCACACACACACACACACACACATACCCACACACACGCACACACACACATACCCACACATACCCACACACACACACACATCCCCACACACACACACATCCCCACACACACACACATACCCACACACACACACACACACACATACACACACACACACACCTCCCCCCACACACACACATACCCACACACACACACATCCCCCCACACACACACATACCCACACACACACACACACATCCCCACACACACACACACATACCCACACACACACACACACACACACACATACCCACAAAGTAAAAATTTTAGTTCAACTTAAACATAGTGAACTCCTGGGGTGTTCTGAGGCAAAGTCAGGTGTTAATCATTAGCCATTAGCATAACCATGAGTTAACGCTTTAGAACTGATGAGAAAAACTCAGTGCAGTTTACTGGTTATATTTAAAAAGGTTCTTTGCAAACTTTCTTAGCTTCCTGCGGTGGTTATAACTGATATGTTGTTTGAGAGGAAATGCATATGTCATATACAGAGTTCTCAAGTGCTGAAATTTCAGATTGCTTTTCTTTTTCTAAATGCTCTTCTCTTTCTTTAACTTATCACTAGTACTTTGACCCACACATCCAACACCATATCCGTCCGTCCCTCCATCCATCCGTCTAGCCACACACCAAACCACCCATCCATCCATCCATCCATCAATCTAACTCTTCAACCATCCATCCCTCCATCAATCCATCTGTCTATCCACCCATTCATTCACCCACCCATTCACCTCTAACATCCAACCATTCATATTTCTACCCATCTATTTATCTATTCATCCATCCATCCATCCATCTGTCTATCTACCCACCCTTCCATCCATCCATCTGTCTACCAATCTATCTCTTCAACCATCCATCCATCCATCCCTCCATCAATCCATCTGTCTATCCATCTACCCACCCACCTATTCATCTCTAACATCCAACATTCATACTTCTACCCCTCTATCTATCTATTTCTCCATCCATGCATCCATCTATCCATCAATCTCTAAGACAAATCCATTTCTCTCTAACCATCCATTCACCTATCCATCCATCCATCCATCCATCTATCCATGTATATTTATGAAAAACTCACAGTATTGGGATTCAGGACAGCAGCTTCATACTGCAGTCTCACTCTCTGGGGCATCATGACATCATCCTGAAACACACACACACCTTACATTAATGCATACTTTAACAAATTCTCTCTATAGCACTTTACACTCCACTCAGAGCTGTGCATACACTATAACAGACTGTAAAGTGGACATTTGTTCAATTCAAAGACTAACCCTGCATTGGTTAACATTACTTTTAAATAAACTAAATAGCCAGACCATTATAAAAATTAAAATAAATTTTTTTTTAAAAATTGCCCCGGGGAGGAAGTCCCCACCTCTTATGTTGCTTGAAGTTCATGAATTTTATCAAGATGGTCCAACCCATTCAAACTGCGATAACGATCTACAGCTACGTGCTCTTACCTAACTAATGCTCCGGCCATAAATCCAAGCAGATTAGCAAGAATGTTCTCAGAGCTTTAAGTACTGAATGCTTGGTGTCTAAAACATGGATGTTCATGACAACCAAGATGTGCTCATCTTAAGCAACAATATTCCAATTAAATCCATTAACCAAATTATAAAACTCAATATATACGTGATGAGGTTCATCCCAACAGTTTTAGCCTCAACGCTGAGTAAAACCTGAAGGCACTATGATCAGCATCCACCAGCGAGAGTGTGTGTGCTGTGTCTGGTAGCGGTTAAAGAGGTCAGAGGTCATGACGTTTGCTTGTTCACTTAAAGCCCAGACACTTAAAACAACAAGTGAGCACGACTCAAAACATGCTTTCAACATCTGCTTCGGCATGTCAGCTGTTCGATCATTCACTTTCACACACACACACACACACACACAGGGACAGGAAGGAGAAAAAAACATCAAAATATGAACTCATTATATGCTATTCAGAAAATCTGGAATATTCAGACACTCAAAATAATCCACATCGGTGATTCTTAATCCAGTTCCAGCAAAACCACAGACCTGCACATGCTGGACATTTCATCGACTAGGAGGAACGTTGTTTCACTTCACTTTGTACTGCATCAGCTATATATGGTTGAAGTGACAATAAAGCTCTTCTGACTTTGACGTTTTCCTGAAGATTCACTTATCTTCACTCATCAGCTAATTAACAAAACCCAGACCAGGTTGAAGTGTGAGAGTTAGGGAAAAGAAAGAGGCAGTTCAGGATTGAGAAATGGTGT
>NC_080735.1:19768916-19811416 GCF_019097595.1 Hemibagrus wyckioides | reverse complement strand
CTGAAGCTTACAAAATGAGCGTGTAATCTGCGTACCATACTGCCGTCGTCAAACACTGAGATCTCCAAAGTACCCTGAAAGTCCTGATCTGAAACGGCCTGAAGGCATTCATCCAGCCAGTTAGCAGCATTATAGACCGGTATGATCACAGACTGAGAAAGGAGAAAGAGTGAACAACCAATCATCGCTGGATTTAAAGAGAAATGGATGCAGAATATGGCATTAGAATGGACAGCTATATCATAACTCAACTGAGTTTATAGTAACGTTTTTAAAATTCGAAGAATTCTGCTTTATTAGATGATGAATAGTGCATGAGTTGCTAACCACTTGAATGTTGCTGCCTTCAACTGTCTCACAGGCACCAGTGGAGTTCACAGCAGCACTGCCAGACTCCACAGTGGCATTGTTAAACCTCAAAGCCACACTGTTAGTCCCCAAAGTGGCATCATTAGACTCCAAGGGCACATTATCATTCCTCAAAGTGGTACAGTTAGACTGTAAAGTTGTGTAAGACCCCAAAGCCACAGTGCTTGACCCCAAAGTGGCATCATTAGACTCCAAGGGCGCATTATCATACCCCAAATTGGTACAGTTAGACTGTAAAGTTGTGTTAGGCCCTAAAGCCACACCGTTAGACCCCAAAGTGGCATCATTAGACTCTAAGGGAGCATTATCATTCCTCAAAGTGGCACTATTAGACTGTAAAGTTGTGTTAGACCCCAAAGCCACACTGTCAGTGTTCAACTGTAAAACCATATTCCATCCCAAAGTCTCATCTGTAGACTGCAGCTTATCAACAGAAGACTCCATAGTGGCACTGTTCTCCTCCAAAGTGTCAAAAACAGCAGCGGACTCCATCGTGGTACCTTTAAACTCCACATTGTCAACAAGAGCCTTCTTAGTGACACCTATAGACCCCAGAGTGGCAGCTGAAGCTCCTACAGCGTTGTGTTTCACCTCATTAGAGTCGTCTCTGGACTCCATAATGACAGGACGACACTCCAGAGTGACAGCTTGAGGCTCTACAGTGATGTCCTCGTGCTGAAGACTGAAACACACCCGCTTTGCTTCATTACATTCCTCCTCCAGTTCTCCTGGACACCTCTGAGGACTGCTCATCTCAGCGGCAGGAGAAGCTAAGTTAGAAACTTAGAAAAAAGGGAATATAAAGTCATGATGTCCTGCAGATGTTCGCAGTTCGGGAGCAGCCTCGTGTCAAAACACTTCATTCACTTCCGCGTTTTGGAGGAGCCAAGAGCTCTGATTGGTCGAGAGAAAATGCAAGCGTGAATCTGATTGGACAAAACCGCTGTAAGTTTTAACGTGACTTTGAGCGAATAATATAATATAATATAATATAATATAATATAATATAATATAATATAATATAATATAATATAATATAATATAATATAATATAATATAATATACTGCATCTGTTATTGTTTTTGTTTGTAGTATTATAGAAATGAATCATTTGTTGAAGTTAATGAATGCAATTAAATTGATTCCTTAAAGCTGCTTACTGTGATAGTTACCTTCGAGATCTCACTCAGGTCAGTATCCATGGAAGCAGTGCATGTGATGAGAGAGAGAGGTGTTTTGTCCACTCATAATTACCTGAACCTCTGGAAAGATAGAGTCAGGGTTGTTGTTTGTTACGTCCGAGTTCTGTGTGTTTAATTTATCTAATTCTATTCTGAAGAACACAAGAATGTATTATAAATAGAATTATCATAATTTTATAATATATAATACACGTCGCTACTGTGATCTGGACCTTTTTTCCCCTCAGCTCATTATATTTGAACTCGATGCCTTGTGCATACAGTGACCTCTAGTGTTTAAACAGTGCAACTGCAGTGTATGAGTTAGTCAAATCTGTGAGTTGCGGTCCGGATCGATTCTCAATGGGGTTAAGGTCTGGACTCTGTGGTGGCCAGTCCATGTGTGAAAATGATGTCTCATGCTCCCTGAACCACTCTTTCACAATTTTAGCCCGATGAATCCTGGCATTGTCATCTTGGAATATGCCCGTGCCATCAGGGAAGAAAAAATCCATTGATGGAATAACCTGGTCATTCAGTATATCCAGGTAGTCCACTGACCTCATTCTTTCGGCACATAACGTTGCTGAACCTAGACCTGTCCAACTGCAGCAACCCCAGCACTGCCCCCACAAGCTTATACATAGGCACTAGGCATGATGGGTGCATCTCTTCATCCGCCTCTCTTCTGACCCTGATGCACCCATCACTCTGGAACCACATGACCTTCTTCCATTGCTCCAGATTCCAATCTTTATGCTCCCTAGCAAATTGAAGTCTCTTTTTCCCCGATTAGCCTCAGTAATAAGTGGTTTTCTTAAGGCCACACAGCTGTTTAGTCCCAGTCCCTTGAGTTCCCTTCACATTGTGCTTGTGGAAATGCTCTTACTTTCACTATTTGGACAGGCAGTGTTTAAATGAGATTATTTGTCTTTATTTTCTCCTATAGGTGCAACCTAGAACCACTTAAACCACCACTGACTCCTCCACCACTGCCCCCTGAGATTTCTTGGTAGCAGCGTTTTTACTACCATAGTAATTCGGTGATTTTTCTCCTTTGTCACTGTTGCATTTGGCTTGTTATTTGGGATTAATTAAAAAATCCTATTCTGAATTTATATATTTTTGTAAAGATGCTTTGCATTAATGACCTTTATTAAAAGCACTATGTAAATGAAATTGAGCTGAGTATTCTCATTTTGTGTTGACATTTTAACTTGTAACACAGATTTGTCAGTGCCTACTTTTGTGACTGTTTAGTTTCTGACTTCTGACCTTATTTTTCCTATTAAACATATGCCCTGTGTTTGCATTCATCCTCTTTTAGTCCGTCTCGTTACACAATGAAAAATTTTAATTGACACATATGCATTAACTGCAATAATGAGGGCAGAGTGATGCGAAGGAAATGAGTGAAGAAAATATTTGTTATAAATTGCATGTAAAATATTAAATTCATAACTTCATGTCTAATGACTTCTATGAAAAAATTGCTAAGATAATACACCGATCAGGCATAACATTATGACCACCTGCCTAATATTGTGTTGGTCCTGCCCTGACCCGTCCTGCACTGTGTATTCCGCCCCCTTTCTATCAGAACCAGCATTAACTTCTTCAGCAGTTTGAGCAACAGTAGCTCGTCTGTTGGATCGGATCACACGGGCCAGCCTTCACATCAGTCAGCTTTGACTGCCCATGACCCTGTCACCGGGTCACCACTGTTCCTTCCTTGGACCACTTTTGATAGATACTGACCACTGCAGACCGGGAACACCCCACAAGAGCTGCAGTTTTGGAGATGCTCTGATCCAGTGGTCTAGCCATCACAATTTGGCCCTTTATCAAACTCGCTCAAATCCTTACGCTTGTCCATTTTTCCTGCTTCTAACATCAACTTTGAGGACAAAATGTTGACTTGCTGCCTAATATATCCCACCCACTAACAGGTGCCATGATGAGGAGATACTCAGTCTTCTTCACTTCTTCAGTGGTCATAATATTATGCCTGATCGCTGTAAAAGGGAATGTTTGTTCTGATGGATTTCTCAATGTATAGATATAAATTGTATTGTTACATTTAGAAGATATATATCTATATATGAACACACTTAAAAACAATGCTAAATTACAGCATATACACAGAGTGAGAGTAAAAGCAAATGTACAAGCTTGAGAACAGAAATTTAGATGCAGAGGATGACCAAAAGGGGGCAGCACATGGAATTACAACTCACCTTTTTGCTCCTGAGGATTGCAAAGGAGGAAACATACTGGTCTACACACACACACACACACACACACACAAAGAAGGCTCCTCAGGATACAAAGTGATGTTTGTGTCCTGGGGTTAGAAGTGAAAGAGCGAGTTAAACTACATTCTAATCATACATGCAAGCAACCACACACACACACACACACACACGTGAAAGTTAGTGAAAAGTAGTTCCTCAAATTATTTGAACTAGAACATTTTCTGCAATATTTATTTTCTATAATCATTGTTATCTGTTTCACTTAAATGGTGCCAATGATTCTGGAGTTGACTACGTTTTGCATTTTTACTCAGACATACACAGGCTATGAAACTTCATGAGATGTCACATACCCCGCACCAGAGAACATTATGGGGAAGTGTTGAAAATGTTCTACGAATGTTTGGAGATAATGTTACAGAAAGAACACATATGTAAAAGGTTCATAATTAATGATATTATGATTATATTACACACAAAAACATTACAGAGAAGTTAGCATGAATGTTCCTACAGCTTAAGATAGGTTAACGTTATGTAAGAGAACCTTATGGACGTTCTTCAGATGCATGACGTTTAGAAAACATTAAACTAGGATGATGTTCTATTTCTCTAAAGGTTCACTGGATCCTCAAAGGTTAATGGGTTCTATCTATGGAATCATGAAGACTGGAGAACTGCATAAATGGACACTAATAAAACACTGAAACTAATCTGAGACATGAGGCAGATAGATGTGATGAGTGAAGGATGTTTGCTCTTTAACCTGATCACTGTTCAAGTTTAAGCAAAAGTGGGTGTCAATTAACAAAAAAAAATCTAGAACCTTCTCATGGAACCTTTCAAACTTTGGTAGGATGCAAAACAATAGATTCTCTGTTAGAGAAAGTTCCGAGTAGAACTGCTTTAAGAAGATAAGAAACAATTCATTTATCATAACTCTCCAAAGAAACCTCGAGGACCTGTTTTTCCCCAAGTGTAGCACAATCTTGATACCACACACTCACACAAACGTGTGTGTGTGTGTGTGTGTGTTTGCACTTTAGCTTGAGGCCTAGTTTATATCAGGTGTGTCCACATAGCCTAAGGGCTCTTCAAACTGTCCTTAAACCACACCCCTGTACACACACACACACACACACAAACACACACACACAAACACACACACACTCAGACAAAGCCGGTTGTGCCAGTAGAGAGAGAGAAGGATAAGTTCAGCAAAAGACGACAGGTGAGTTTGAAGCATTTGGATGACAGAGGAGAAGGAAATCGGACAAAGATATTTTTCCTCTCTGAAATATTGATAAAATAATTGACTGTAATTTATGCTTATCCCTTATCATAATTCTCCAACTTTCAAACGGGTAAGATTTTATTTTTCTAATTAATATTATTATTCCTGTTATTGTGTGTAATAATATATTTATATATATCTTACTGGACTTATATTTACATGTATATAACTGGTACAGGATCAAATTTGAAGGCAAATGTATTATTTAGAATTCTACACTTTTCAGGAACTTGTGTTTAGGCTCTTTTGCATAGTTTAGGCTTCTTAACCCTACCAAACAATCCTTAACCACATAACTAACTGATTTATTTTACTATCAAAATACATATCCTAATTTCATGACTACGATTACAGTCAAAATCTACACTACACTACAGAAAACGAATGTTTCCTTGAGGGTCCTTAGCTAGCTAATTGAGTCTATCTGAAAAGAAAAGACATTATCCACAAAACTCTAAAAGGATCTACATTTTAGAATGTATTAGAATGCAGCCTTGTGATTGGACTATGAATACTTTATCATACATGAATATGATGATAGTTAGGAATTATAGGTGAGGTACCATTGGTATGTTTGCAACAAATTCCATCCCAGTATAGGATAATTACTGTATTATTGAAAATAGGACACATTATAGATCTCTAGTATTGTATAATCATCCAAAGTTAATGAGTTCCTTGCCACTCTGCCCAGGTTTTGATAGCTGGCCAGTGAAAGAGGTGTGACAGTAAGCACATGTGGGGCATCTGGGACAACCTGAGTGACAGCTTCTTATGAAAGAGTGTGACAGGGTGGAGCAATGGAGCTAAGGATTGTGTGCGATAACAGTAAGGAAATAGTTAGTGACTTTTTGGGTGCTAAATGTAAATGGATTAGTGCAAACTCTGAAACAACAAAGCAAACGTAGACAGAGAGACAGAATGAATAAACAAAATCATTTTAAAGCCCCTAGCAAGCTAAGTGTAACTCTGAGAGAGGAAGGTTCTGAACTTTAAAAACAGGCCTCTGGTAGGTTTCACTTATGCAAATCACCCTCGTTGGTCTAAAGTCAAGGTGTTGAAACCAGCAAAGCTCCCATTTTCATAATTGCTGACATTTAGAGAGCAGAAGTCTGCAGTCATCATCGTGGTGCTTCAGGCAACAGTTACCAGAACTAGCTGCTAGTGTCTGTGGTTCAAGTATCAGTTGTACTAACATTTTTTATTCAAATAAACATGTTGGATAATGCCAGGTCTCACTTCATTAACAGAGGCGGTTATTATTTTCGTGTTTTGACAAGGATCACTTTTGTAAATTTTTATGTACACTTGATGGGATGGGTTGAAATAATATTTAATTTTCTTTTCCATTCATTATGTGATTTGACTGATTTTTTTTTTTCAAAGTGGCTGACAGTTGAGACACTATACAACAGTGCAGGTGAGAGACAACAGGTCTTGCTTACAGACGCAGTGGTGGCAGACTGGTACTCCAGTTGGAGGCAGATTGGTGCTCCGATTTGAACTTATGGCCTTTCTATCAGCCTTAACCACTGAGACACCACTACGCAAGGTCAGCTTTCGTGATCTAATCATCTATATACACTGAATGGATATCTACACTTTTATGCCATCCAAGAAGATTCAACCACTCCGAGAAGGATAAATCTACTTCATATATATGTACAACTATACATTTTTGTGTTCAGCACCATCAAGATGACTGCCCCCACTAAGGAATGGAAGCCCAAGAAACCTCACTACATCCCTCAACCCCCAGGTAAACCTTTCAAGTATCACTGCTTTCAGTGCCCGTTTACCTGCAATGAAAAATCTCACTTGTTCAACCACATGAAGTACAACTTGTGTAAGAAGTCACTTTCACTTCTGTCTAAGCAAAGCAAGGTTTCCCTCAACATTGTTGATGAAATTAGCGTGACAAAAGATACCACAGAGGCACCGATGCAGAATAATGCTTCAGCACAAGCTGATGATTTGAATGAAATAAATACAGCCCAGCTGACAGATGTCCATAAAGCCCAACCAAATGATGAAGAGAGGAGTAACATACCTGAAAGAGTATCGTTACCTCAGAGTGATCAACAACCAAAAAAGAATGCAGATCTTCTAATGACCAAAGAATCATCCAAGACTGACAGAGTGAAAACAACATCATCAAGCAATATGGAAAAACTAGCAACAACACACACCTCTGCAATTTCTGCTGATTCCTCATTTCAGGAAGATCCGATATCACCCATTCTGCAACCAACAATGTCTTCGCAACATGGGTTTCTTCCAGTATACAACCCAATTCCTGTACATAATTCAGTCCTCATTGACTACAGCCCCCAAAAGCAGGCAAAAGAAACAGAATATTTTTACCAAGGTCTGAAATACCCTTCTCATGGCTTCCATTATAATTTATACTCTATATACTCTTCCTATTCACCCTATTACCTTTGTGACAGTTACTGCAATCATCTCCCTTCCCCTTCACATTTTACTCCATATATTAAGGATGCTCAACCACCTGGTATCCACCCTCTCTTACCAGGGCAAATTCACTCCATCCCAACAATCCCAAATCCTGCTTTAGACCAAACTTATAGATTCTACCATTCAAGTCCTTCCCTTATGTACCACCTTCAAGACCAGACCCATCTTACCTCATGTTCCAATGCAGAGAAAGGCCAGTCTACTATGGTTGTACCAGGAAGTCTTGGTAATGTAAGACCTGATGGTTTCCATCTTGATTCATATACCATGGCTCAAAGAGAATTCTTATACAGGCAGGAACCTGGGATCAGAGTAAGCCAACAAAGCAATGTTCAAATGAGTCCCAAACTTGGCTGTTCTCCAACTGGATCACCAGCTGGGCCAAATGCAACAGATAACACCCAGAAAGAATCAGAATCCCAGAAACCACTGGATGTAAGTGGGATAGTGTCCCCACATGACCAAGTGGAAGAGTGTAACACTAAGTCACCCTCAGCTAAAGATGGATCCAGACAAGGCAGCTCCACACACTGTGAGAGGTAAAATATTAATGTTTGGCACTCTCTATTTATAAAACAAAACTGCAGAATATCTAAAGGTACTATGCAATGCATTGACTAACACATTGTTTTACTCTGTTTACATGGTATTAATTTGACATCCAGGCCAGCAGACCAAGAAGAAGTGGCAAATGATGATGTGGCTCCACTGAACCTCTCAAACAATAAAACTGCATTTGAGGTTCCTTTAAACCTCTCTATAAAACCTATATCTACTGTCCCTTCCTCACTATCACATATACAAAGTGAGAGTAAAAATGCCACCTGGGGAATTATGGATTCCAGTTCACTAAAAGAAGAAAATGATGATACCACAGACAAAAAGAAACAGACAGCTGCATATGCATTGTGTCAGCTAGCCCAGTGGAATCTGTCAGAACAGACAGAATCCTCAGAGACGAGTACACACTTGAGCAAGTACACAGAGACTAGTGCTAACGACGGGCTGAGCAACCATCAAATCAGCTCTACTTCACTTCATACTAATGGCATAAGCAGTAGTCCAGCAGCCATTCCTCAAAACAGAGAAAGTGATAGCACTGAAACAGAGAAGACAAATTCTTGGTCAGAGTTTCCTGATCCAGAATCTGATCTGAATGTTAACAGCTCCACACCTGATCCTGACGAGACAACAGATGTTCCTCTCAAACCCAAAACCAAGATTCAGAAAAAAGCCAGAAGATGTGGAACATCTGCAAAGAGGAGCAAAGACTCAGTTCCTAGCAATCGCATTCTGAGGAAAAGACTTCGCTGTTAATTGTTCCTATTTTATTACAAGGCATTCAGAAAGGACTGAAAGCTAGACTTAATGTTCAGGGTCTTTTTACCAAGTGTCTAAAACAGAGGTCATCCAGCAAACAGAAAAAAAAAATCTCTATACACGCGAAACAAGGAAAATAGTACTGTTTGTTTCCAGTTTTTAAGTTTATTTTACTATTAATATTGAAAGTTGTTTTTATAAAAGTTTAATAGCTAATGTCATTAGTCTTATAAGTCTGTCAAAAGTGTCCTTATCTCTCACTTAATCCACAGCAGTGTGTAGTTTCATGCTTAACTGCAGAAACCACACACACACACACACACACACACACACATTAGCAGGTGCACCTGAAACCTGCTGAACTGCAGTAACACACCATGCAGGTATAGACATGTTGGGCTTGTATGACCGTTGAGTTTCTGTTCCTCCCTCTCCCCTGCCAAGACAAGACATGATGCATATACTTATGTTATAGCAGCTAAAAACAGTCATTCCATCACCGTCATGTGTGTAAGAAACTGCAAAGTGTTAATTCCTCTCCCAAAGAGACTTTCCTCTAACGAATACTTCAAATACCTCTGTTACAAAACCCTGATGCTGGAGACTCCTTTTATATCTGTATAATAAATGTCTCCAGTCAGAAAACTTTTCAATATCAATGTTTTTAATCTATTTATGTGACCTGCCCACTGTACCCATGAGGTAATATAGAAACGATTGTGTTTTAGAATGAACGCATTCATAAATAATGGGCTCTAATAAACCATGTGTAACACTTTTAAATGCAAATGACATTCATTTATTGTTGCTTACTGATATACTGTATATCACGTAGGTCTTGATTAAATGTTAACCTGGAAGTATTTGCCTTACAGGATGCACTAAACTCATTCAGCAGTAGCCAATAAAGCTTGTATTTATAAATAAATCAATATATCGTTCACCAGAAGAACAGCATAGAGTAGTTCAGCATTACAATACATAACCAGACTATCTGTTTATCCTTCTTTTTTTTATCCATCACTTTTCTTTTACTTAAATCTCTCCACATATAGACAGTTGACTTGTGAGCAGTTACTTGGTTGTGCAGGTTTTGGTTAGCAGGGCTCCTGAGGTCCAAGTTGTGTGGAGATGAAATCCCCCCAACCCCAGTGCATCGTGGGCAAGCCATTGAGTCAGGCACATGGTTCTGTGAGGAACAGCCAAGGGTTACAATCGATGCTGGACCCTGAATAGGCAAGTATCCATAGACAGAAGGCAATAGAAAACAAGTTAGCCTTGTAGAGAAGAGAAACACAAAATTAGTTCATGGTGGGATTCCTGAAATGTTGCTCATCCCCCTGTCATAGCCTAGTTCTGCACTCTTTGGGCCTGAGACCATTGTGTCCTTTTGATTGACAAGTCCTTGGTTGTGCAAGGGGCAGAGCCATGCTGATTGACAGCTAAACTCCATCTCATAAGCAGCATGTTACAGCTGAACTCCATCTCATAAGCAGCATGCTAGAGTCTGTAGATGATGGAGTATCTGTTAGCACATCTTTAAAAGAATATGGTATCTTAATCAGTTATTTCAGTTACCTTAAAACATATCTGTAAATACTGTATTATGTACCATTTAATTCAGAGGTAATTTTTAGTCTAAAGCCTAATGTGTGATTTTATTACATTCAAAGTGTATTATTTTTGATATGCTAAATCCAGATCTCTGTTTTTTTTTTCACATTGAATTCAATTTCAGTGCATAATTCCAGCATGTTTCACTTCAGCTCCAACTGAGCATGTAATTAACAGCCTTGGTTTTGATCTCTTATCAAGTAATTTTTGGCCTTCAGAGAAAGGGATTGTTGCTGTGGCTCTGGAGCTGGGGGGCTGTTTGGAGGCGGGGCATAGAGGAGAGGGGCAACAAGGGCTGGGGAAGGTTAGGGGGCAGGTCCGGAGGCTGGGGCGCATTTTGGGATGAGGGCAGGGGAAGAGAGGCACTGTAGGGAAGAGCACCAGGCAAAGCATGGGCAGGCAGTGGGGAAGTGGAGTTCGGACGCATCTGATTCAGAGTCAGTCTGCGTTGGTCACAGTGGAATGGGTTAGTGGGCGAGGGAGCGCTCAGACCTGAAGAGGAGAAACAAGAAAAAGAAGAGAATGGAACATACTAAGCACTACATTTTTTGTACCAAATGCTATCTCCAATTTGACCATTGTTATTTTGTAAATGTCTCATTAACTCTTAATATTATTTCATTAAAAAAAGTCTAGTTTCTAGGTGGTCCCTATACCTTGTCATTTCTGTCTCTTGTATTGGTTAACCTCTCATGATAATGATAAGAGCTGCCAATCTCTGTCTCTTACCCCAAATCACTCCACCTCATTCTCTAATCCAGTCCCAGTCTCCATCTCATCTCTCAATCCAGTCCTGGTCTCCTTACCAAATACAGTCCCAGAACCGTGTCTTAGCTTTCCATTCTGTCCCCGTATCTTTTATATCTCCATTACACTCTCAAATTCTGTTTCAAAGACTATGTCTCATATCATAGTCTTGTTTCTGTTTTTTCTTATCCTCGTGTTAAGATCCTGATCCCTTAATTCCCCTTACTGTTTCACGTTCTATGCCAGTGCCAATCCATATCTTATTCCACAGTCCAGTCCCAATGTTCCAATTTATTGTCGAGTTTTCTCCATACTCAATACAGTCCCAGATCCAATATTATTCCCCAATCCAATCCCATACCCTGTAACATCCTTTAATTCAATCACAATATTTGTATATTCTGATCCCACCTTAGTCAATCATTATCTTGTTAACCTGCTCAGTCCTTACCCTTGCCCCATCCCAGTTCCAATCACTGTATCATCGCAATCCAATCCTAGTCTTTGGTTCAAGGCCTAACATAATATCATTCATTATTTCAGCTTCCAATCCAGTCCTAATTCCTCTCTAACTCTCCAATTATATCCCATTTTAAATCTCATTCTCTAATCCAGTCCAAATCCATGTCTTCCCGTTCTGATTCCTTGTCCCAAACATTGTCTCAAATTCAGCTCCAGTCCCTGTTTTAGATCCAGTCTAGGTCAACTCCAGCTTCATCACTTGTCCTGCCTCCACAGCCTAGTATCACTTTATGTTCCAACATTCTCCATCACTCCTTCTACAGATTGACCAAGGAGCAGTTCTAAAAATTTCAGTAGATCACATTACTGTGTGTACCTTATATTGCTCAGTCAGGGTTAAAAATGAGCATGGGTTAGTTTGTACGTTGTATGTGGAGTATGCATGTATTTAGCAGACTGGTTACAAAGGTCAAGTTTGTATATTTTGGTGTGTGTTAGTGTCTAACCTGAGAGGAAGGGGTTCTTGCTCTTGGCTGGTATATTGGAGGGGTTGAGTGGGTGTGTTTGTGAGTGTTGTTTTGAGGGAATTAGTGTGTCTAGGTTGATGAGTGATGCAGCAGTAGGGCCAAGAAAAGCCTCTGGTGTGCAGCACTTTCTAGGGGTCACTGAATCCAGTGGGGGACCAAGATGAGAGGGGTCAAAGGTCATCGAACTTGGTTCAACTCTGCCATTTACCTGCCCACCCACCACCAAGTCAGCAAATGGATCCATATCTGAAATAGAGAGACAAAATTTGGGTTCCATCAACCTATTTGTACAGAAGGAACTGTAATGTATGATCTCAACATATACAGTGATGTTGACTTTAATGATCTAATGGTCATTTAATGCTACATTACAGTGTCTAAGCAACAAAAGCACATTACAAACAGAAATGAAATGCAGGGCAGGAAATAACAGTAGTACCTGCTGGACTCTCACAGCGAGGACTGAACACACTGTTAGGTCGTTTGTCTCCAGGTTCCTCTTCCTCAGGAATGGAAAATGGGTCGACTCCTGCTGAGGCTTTGTTACAACACACACCAGGTGTCAAATAAACACTGTCTCCATCATTTGTGTGAAAGGGTATCTATTTTGTTTATTCTGTGCAGTACCTGGCCGAACTGGACTCCTCCAGGGTTGTTCTGTAGATTTAGATGTGGACTTAGTGGGCAGGGCTCCCCATGGGTCTGGTGGAGATTGGTCCGTAACCCAGTCTTGATCTGGGCTACCAGAAGAGGGGTGGGGTTTCCATGGACTACCAACTACAGGGGTACTGGTGTTAACCACAGCTAGACAGAGAGTGAGATATACAGAAAATGGTACATTCCCAGGTATAATCTTTAATGTAATTTTTTTCTGGTTTCCCATTTAAAATTCACATAAATCCAAAAGATAGAAAACACACCATATAAAAAAATGAGAAGACGAATTCAGCAATTTACCAACAGACTCCCAGGGATCAGAGGTTAAAGGGCAGGAGGGCTGGGCATCCCAGAGATCATCGCTGGGTGGCGCTTCTGATTGTCCAGATGGTCCAAATATGTCCACCAGATCAATCATGGCTGACTGGAAGCACAAACAGATCATATGGCAGACAATCGCACACCAATAGATCAGTTACTGAGAATCTTATTTGTGTGAGTTAACTGTCTGATAATAATATGGTGTATCAATCATCATTCGCATGGTGCTCCTTTTGATAATGTTAAAATGAGAAATGTTAATAAGGATTTGATAAGAGTAGTAATGAAAAGAAGTGTGCACTGTTGTTCTCATACCTCCCCAGGTCCGGGTTCACTGCCTCTCCTGCTCTTGTCTACAGCTTTCTCAACTTGGGAATCATCCTCTTGACCTCTGCGATGTTCCTTTAGTAAAACACACAAAAAAATTTAGAGTTACTGTTACTAACTTGTGTGTGTGTGTGTGTGTGTGTGTGTGTGTGCAATACCTCTCGACTCATGGCAAGTGCCAGCTGTAACTGCAGCTCTTCCTCTCCACTGGTTTGAGGGCGAGAGTGCTCCAGATCAGAGGCTCTCGGAGATGACGGAGATGCTGAACGAGATTGACAGAGAAAAGTGTTAGTGTGTAGTTAAGTGATTAAGACACTAAACACACTTCCTTATACCATAGTCATTGAAATTTTTCCACTAGCTTAAATCCACTTAGAGCACTCACAGGTAAAGGAAGATGGAGATCCTCTGGATCGACTGAACTCCTCTCCGTACAGTGCCGCCATGCTCGGCTGGCTGCTCCTCCTACTCAGGTATGAGGGAGGAACCGTCCCTGACCCTCCACCTCCTCCTGCGCTTGCTAACCGCTCTTTGGTCTTCAGTGCCAGCGCCCTCTCTTGTCTGAGCCTGTCCTCATCCCTGAGCAATGCCACCAGCTGCTTGGCCTTCTCACGCACATTCACGCCCTGATCACGCCCGTCCCGGTCCACGTACTGAAAGTCGCGCAGTGTCTGGATGGTGAAAGCGTTTTCACGGCATTGCTGCGCTACGCGCTCCGAACCCGTCTTAGCCAAGTAATCAAGCAGGGTCAGGGCCTAAACAAAACACGGAACCTAAGATAACAGTTGGCTAACATGGCCACATTGAAAACCAAATAATACTAAATGATAAATTAAAATAAAGCTGGTGATGCAGTTCACATTGTCCCTTTTACCGCAAAAAATTGGTACTTATTGGTTGCTATTTATACACTATATTGCCAAAAGTATTCGCTCACCTGCCTTGACTCGGATATGAACTTAAGTGACATCCCATTCCTAATCCATAGGGTTCAATATGATGTCGGTCCACCCTTTGCAGCTATAACAGCTTCAACTCTTCTGGGAAGGCTGTCCACAAGGTTTAGGAGTGTGTTTATGGGAATTTTTGACCATTCTTCTAGAAGCGCATTTGTGAGGTCACACACTGATGTTGGACGAGAAGGCCTGGCTCTCAGTCTCCGCTCTAATTCATCCCAAAGGTGTTCTATCGGGTTGAGGTCAGGACTCTGTGCAGGCCAGTCAAGTTCATCCACACCAGACTCTGTCATCCATGTCTTTATGGACCTTGCTTTGGTCACTGGTGCACAGTCATGTTGGAAGAGGAAGGGGCCAGCTCCAAACTGTTCCCAAAAAAGTTGCATGGAATTGTCCAAAATGTCTTGGTATGCTGAAGCATTCAGAGTTCCTTTCACTGGAACTAAGGGGCCAAGCCCAGCTCCTGAAAAACAATGCCACACCATAATCCCCCCTCCACCAAACTTTACACTTGGCACAATGCAGTCAGACAAGTACCGTTCTCCTGGCAACCGCCAAACCCAGACTCGTCCATCAGATTGCCAGATGGAGAAGCGCGATTCGTCCCTCCAGAGAACGCGTCTCCACTGCTCTAGAGTCCAGTGGCGGCGTGCTTTACACCACTGCATCCAACGCTTTGCATTGCACTTGGTGATGTATGGCTTGGATGCAGCTGCTCGGCCATGGAAACCCATTCCATGAAGCTCTCTGCGCACTCTTCCTGAGAGCGACCCATTCTTTCACAAATGTTTGTAAAAACAGTCTGTATGCCTAGGTGCTTGATTTTATACACCTGTGGCCATGGAAGTGATTGGAACACCTGATTCTGATTATTTGGATGGGTGAGCGAATACTTTTGGCAATATAGTGTATGTGTACTTATAATAATTATGATAATAATTAGGTAGGTATTGATTTGAACATAGTAATAAGCATGTTATAAGCACATTATGACCTTGTAGACGTGCCTCCAGTTCTTGCCGTGATCGTTGAGGCGTTTCCATACCATGGCCATGACCTCGCTGAAGGCAGCTACGCTAAACGTCAGCTCGGCTATCTCCGACATCAGAGAGCTGGACGGACCCCAGGGGTCATTGGAGGTGGCCTCACGCACTTTCACTTCAGCCTCTGAGTAGTTGTGTACAATGTTCTTCACCTGCCGTCGCAGGGCCGAGGTCGTCATGGCTACGGTAGGTGTGTGAGAGCGTGTCCGAGTGTTTGCGGTTCTTTATTTTGTGTAAAGTACGGCTCTAAAACGGCTGAGATTCAGGAGTGTATCTGTAAGCAGAGAGAGATACAGATAGACAGAAAGGTGATGCATTACAATTGATCTGTGAGTGTCTGGCAATTATTCAGGTCACATCTGATTAAAATTACATGAGTGCATTCATTTATTTCTCTCTCCTTTTTGCAGCAGATCAATTTTCTCTTTTGGGACTTATGTATAATTAAACAACCTACACGCTAAGGCTGACACTTCCCATAGAACAACACCAGGACAGGAAGTGTGACAGGAAGTAGGTCATCAAGTACTATCCATCTGCAAGTATTCTGGTTCACCAGAGGAGACTCGTTGAAGTTTCATGTGAAATTCAAAGTGAATCTGGATCAATGTGTGATAAGAGCTGGAGGCAGTTACTCTTTATCATAACTCCGCCCCTCCATTTAATCTTAACTACGCCCCTCAGTTTAATATTACAGTATTATAATCTCAGCATCTCCAGAGAAATTCACACAATTTTCACAAGTGTTACAGATCATAGAAAAAAGCTATAAGAAAAGGTTCGAGGGTGAAATCCGCCCCAATCCAGCCCCAAATCCTTATCTGCATAACTGTTCAGACAGCTAAAGCCAAAATGTTAAACCCCACAAATATTTAAATATAAAATGATAACTGTGTGTGTGTGTGTGTCCTCCAATGATTCTGATGGTCTAACATCAGTATGCTACAAAGCTCCTAGTTTTAGTCACTGCAGCAGAGATACACACACACACACACACACACACATAGGGCAGTTACCGTTTTACATTGTGGTCTGTCACTACGGCAACAACGGTCCACAGGGAGCAGGCTGGAAATGAGGAGACAGGGCTGCCCCATATTTTACTGAAGCCCACACACACTCACACACACACACACACACACACACTCAGGGACTGGTAATTGTGGGGACTGAATGGCATTATAATTGTGTAACACGGCAGAATGATTTTGTTTGGTTTGGTTTTCATGTATTTATATATTAGAATGAAATCTTCTCTCTTTCTCTTACACACACACACACACACACACACACATATGGTTTCTTAAATAGAACAGTAAGCTGTGATGATTTACTTAGTATGACTTGATGGTAGAACCATATTAATGAATACTTTCTAGTCTGTACAGTGAACTAAAATTACACACAAAGTAAAGCTTACTGCCAACACACACACACACACACACATATAAACAGAATCTCATTTCCTATATCAGATTCCATTCAATTCCACACAGTGACATCAATCATCTGAGTAACTAGCAGCCCGAGAGGATTATGGGATGAAGGATGAGGCTGCCATCATTCATCACCTCGTCCCTCTAAAAGCAGCAGAACATAAAGCTTTTGCAGGTGTCACTGTGTCTGCCTCTATCTGAGATCTGCCTCCATCACTGTGTCTGCCTCCATCTGAGATCTGCCTCCATCACTGTGTCTGCCTTCATCACCGTGTCTAACTCCATCACTATTTCTGCCTCCATCACTGTGTCTGCCTCCATCACTGTATATATATATATGTATACATTCTTGCAGAGTCTAAAGCTGTCTATGAGGATTTCTTCATTTATTTTGCAATAAACTAAGTGATTATAAAAATAATAATAATAATAATAATGCTGTATAAAGCAGTGGGAGTCTCATGTTAATGGAGGTGGAGGAAGAGGCACTACAGGAAGACTCCAGAGTCATCACAAATTTACACCCTATCACCTTTCTGCTGAGCAATGGCATGCTCTCTCTCTCTCTCTCTCTCTCTCTCTCTCTCAGTGCATTCTGCATGCATGCTTTATTGGCTTGCAGAATTATGATGTATTTACAATATACAAAGCTTGCAAATTGTGGGAGTATTTAAAAACTAATCAAATAAATAAATAATAAATGCTGTGTGTGTGTGTGTGTGTGTGTGTGTGTGTGTGTGTGTGTGAGAGTGTGTGTGTGTTTTGGTATTGTCCTCTGGTATTTTTCTAAGCTGAATAATATTAATACATTCAATCACTAAAACTGAAATATATCCGCCCTCAACTGATTATTTAAATACCTCATGTCAACTCCGCCCCTCATTATAACCACACCTCCTCAGTAAAATCCTCACCCTGTCCTCCTCCAATAGAGTGCTGCGCTTCTTAGGAGCCAACATGTTTAACTCAACCCTTCATCATAATCCTGTCCTCAGTTTAATCCTAATCTTAACTCCCTCACCTTTTACCACACCATAATCCTGCCTTCACCAAAGCTCCACGATTCAATGAAATCCTTCCATCAACTGAAGCCGTATCTTAGCTCCGCCCCTCAGGTTTAGCCCCACCCTTCTGTCTAACACAGTGATGATAAGTATAACTAATGATCAGGAGATACTTTCTTTTAAGTAATAAAACAACCACATGTGGCCCTGAACATCAGTCTCAGTGCACACTGCACTTCAGTCCAACACACACACACACACACACACAGGAATTAGGGTGGACAGACAATACAGATCTATTCTGAGCGGAAGGACACACACACACCTATGAAAACTGAAATACCTTCAAGGACAATGTTGATTTAAAAAAACAGCATGCAGTCAGAGGCAACAATGTCCTTTACACACACACACACACACACACACACACACACACACTTTAAGTCATAGCTGATCTGCTGACTGTTCACTTCTTCTCTCTTATCACAGAGACACAGAAACTGCATCATTCACTCAACCCTGTTACCTGAACACATTCACAATGTCCAGTATTTCAAATATTCCACAAATCACGACTAATGTCTTCAACAGGAAGTTGCATCATCCACATTTCCTACGTTCAAGAGAAGAGGAAATGTTTTTTTTTCTGTATTACTGTTCAAATTGTGATATGATGTCACTGAAAATCATTAAAATGTCCCGCATGTCATCACACCATTAGCATGAACGGCTAATTCACCACTTTGGGTCCTTTGGCTATTTATTTCCTGTTGTTGAAAACGTCTTCTGGGAAACACGTAAATATCTGTAGAATCTGAAGAGCAGCACTAGATGAAAAACAAAATAAACAACAATTTGCACCGATCATCTTGTTCAAAAGTTTACACCCCCCCTTCCTTGAGCCTGAGTGAAGACGTGCACCTGTGTAACTGGTGCATACGAGTCCCTCAGCTGTCCTCAGTGTGAGAAGATGGAGCTAATCATCGTATAGCTGCATGCTGGAAAGAGGTCAAATATGCAGTAGATGCTGGAAAAGTCAAGAATGTGCAAGAGCTGGAGGATTTTTCTGGGCAGTTTAACGTCTCAGGGCAAACACGTGATTCATGAACAGTTCTCACAAAACAGTGTGACAAAAACACTCGTCGATCATCAGGTTAACACACACACACAGTGTTAAGAATCGAGTGTGTGTAAACTTTTAAACTGGTTGATTTGTGTGGATTCAGTTAGTATTGAGTCTTATAGAATAAAAATGACTATTATTTTTTTTGTTAAATGTCTAAAAACATATGTCAACTTATGACCTCAACTGTGCGCTGAAGTCATACATTAGTCTTCCACTGCATTTATATCCAGGCAGAACAGTTCTGGGACTTCTGATCAGATCTCATGTGTCTTGATGGACTAAATTGTGTGACTGCTTAGAGAATGAGAGATTAGACATTGAATGAATGCTTTCTTTATCCATTAGCCTAGCGACAGAGAGCTATCATTTTGTATGAGTTCCAACGAGTCGTGTAACGATGACCGACAGTATCTTCAAGCTAGAGTGATGATGCACTCCATCCTTCGTTGATGTCACTGAGCATGAAACACTAAGCGTTACAATACAAATGTGACGTGGCTGCAAATCATCTCTGAATGTGGTGTGATCGACCGGGTCACACCATGACCTCCGGGGCACATTTGTCCCTGTATACACCTGTATGGAGTGCTGACACTTCACATCAATCCCATCACTCAGGACACACATTAATGCCAGGTGAGATCAGGACCTCATTCAATAATATCCAGCTAGTTAATCCACATTCTGAAAGAAATGCTGATCTCTCAAACCAGATGTTCATCTCCATAGCAAGGTGAGTAGTCAAGGGTTAAACACTCAAACCTATGGACATCCACCACTCTACCAATCTAACACTTCTAAACTATCTGTTAGGTGGATTTGATTCATTGGTCACTGGATGGGTTGACCTGATCTTATACTTAACCTAAACTAGCTGTTTTAAATAGAATTCATTAACTACAAGCTTGGACATTTCTTTATTTATTATGTCTAATGCTTTTATGAGTACACATTGTGTTACTTTTTTTTAATTAAAATCACCTACAGTCATATTAACTAATCAATAATTCACCTTTCTACTTGAATGATGACAGATTTGTCAACAGTTATGATCATCTCAGATTTTTTTTGCCTGATGGTTGACTGTGAGGAAGACGTCAGTGGTGTGATTAGAGGATCTCCAGAGTGTAATGTGGCAAGAAGGAAAACACTAAATGTAAAGTGCTGGAGTGACTCAATGGAACTGTGTAATGTTCAACCACAGCTACCAGGCCCATTGGAGCCATATGGACAGAAAACACACACACACACACACATAACGCCCCCACACACATTTCCTGAGTCAGAGTAGCTCTTCTAAGCAGGACTTACACAGCCCTCGTGAGATCACGGCACGCGTGGCTGCAGATCCCTGATTACCATAATCACCTCCAATCGTTTGTAGGCCCTCATCAGAGCAACACCTTCATCACACACACACACACACTCATATGCACTGATCGACTGTATCTACTAAATCTATAAATATTACACGTTGAAAATCCCTGCAGCAAACACAACAGCACTGAACACCATTATTGCATCTCTATCTCTCTCTCTCTCTTACCTCCAGCATTGCTCGCTCTCCTCTGTGTGCTTCAGGATGGAGTGCTGATGTGAGGGACCTAGATAGAGAGAGAGAACGAGCATGCGATGCTCTGATCCATAACACGCTGTTGTTCGAAAAAAAAAAGAAAGAAAGAAAACCCACCCTACTCATTACTCCTCCCTCGGGTGCAGCATTTTGCTTGTAAGAACGGAGAGAACCTAGTGCGTCGTGCAGTCATGCTTGCTTACGCAGCGTGTAGGAGAGTGAGATGGAGAGAGAGAGAGAGAGAGAGAGAGAGGGATGAGCTGCAGTTAACCCCTTCTTCCCCAGTAGCACTCGAAATCTATGTGAATAAAAAAAGGCCAAAAAAACCTGCTACTGCTGCTTGTAGACACAATTTGAATCTCTCCTGAGACGTCATGTGCATCCTTGTACATAACCAATCATATGATATAAAAATTCCAAATTCTTTGTGTATTGTGGTGGTGATCCGATCCGCTGTGATTGGATAACAAAAATCCATTTGAACACTGGTAGTGAGAGTGAAATCTAAGGAGCAGAAATCAACACACAACAGAAAGGAAAACTCCTTTAATAAGATTTTTTTAAACTCATAAACACTCGACTTATAAAGAGCTGTAAATCCAGTACACCTCCAGTACATATGAAAGCAGGTGTACTGGTTCCAGTCACACCGACAGTGTGAGGACAAGACAGGATTTACGAGGCTTGGTCAGAGATAGAGATGTTTTTTTCTGAGAATACGATGGGATTGTAAATGACATTGGAAAAATTGCATAAGGATGGAGATTTGTGAGGATGGAGACAGGACTTTGCGAGGATGAAGTAGGGATATAGATGAAATTGTGAGGATGGAGATGGGACTTTATGAGGATGAGGTAGGGATATAGGTGAGAAAACTTGTCAGAATAAAGAGAACAATTTGTGAGGATGAGATAGTTATATGGATCAAACTTGTGAGGATGGAGATGGGACTCTGTGAGGATGAGGTAGGGATATGGATGACACTTGTAAGGATGGAGAGGTAATGGAGACAGGACTTTGTGAGGATGAGGTAAAGATACAGATAAAACTTGTGAGAATGGAGACAGGACTTTGAGAGGATGAGGTAGAGATATGGATAAAAGTTGTGAGGATGGGTAAGGGATGGAGAAGGGACATTGCAAGGATGAGGTATGGAAATAGGTGAGAAACCTTGTGAGGATGGAGAGAGTGCACTTTGTGAGGATGAGGTAGGGATACAGATGATATTTGTGAGAATGGAAATAAGACTTTGTGAGGATGAGGTAGGAATATAGGTGAGAAAACTTGTGAGGATGAAGATAGGACTTTGCAAGGATGGGGTTGGGATCCAGATATGATTTGTGTGGATGGATAGGGGATGAGACAGGGCATATAAGAATGGGTTGGGATAAAGAGAGACATTCATTCAGGAATGAATGAAGAAAACAGCAATCATGGAGACAGAGGGCTATAAAAAGGCTCTCTCTATTAGAAACATCTCTAGTGTTGACATACACTAGAGTAACACTGATGCCGGGTGCAGATCTGTGTGTGTGTGTGTATGTGTGTGTGTGTGTGTGTGTATGTGTGTGTGTGTGTGTGTGTGTGTGTGCACGCGCACTGTGATAAATGATAGAGAGAAATGTTTCAGTTGCTTTTGTGGAGGTTTTCTTGGATTTGTCCCTCGAAGAGATCTCCAAGAGAATCAATCATTTTCTCCATAAGCACATACACCTGAAACACACACACACACACACACACACACAGTTCATCATTATCTCAATCACATTTGTATAGTATTAGTTAGAACCAGATCACTGGTGTCTGTCTCTCTATCTGTTCTAAGCACCCTTATCTGTGTGGCTACTGTGCTAGTTCTTATTTCCAGCCTAAGAGGCGTGGCCTCTGTGCTAGTTATTTTTTCCAGTCTAGGAGGCGTGGCCTAGGTGTCTCAGTCCCAGTGAAGGATGTGTGTCATCTGTGTCTGTAAATAACAGTGAAAGAGCTGTGGCATGTATGTCTGTCACTCACACTGGTCCTGTCAGTCTAAGTGAGTGAAGCCAAGCTAACAGCAGAGAGAGAGAGAGAGAGAGAGACAGACAGACAGAGCGAGAAAGCCAGAGACAGACAGACAGAGAGAGAGGGAGAGAGACAGAGACAGACAGACAGACAGACAGACAGACAGAGAGAGCTATACACACTCCTAAGTGGAGAATATGAAAAATCTATTGTATACATGCTTCCATTATAAAGTGAAGAGGTATCTGTCCTGTGGAGAGCTGCAACAAAACAAAGAGCTTCAAACATCTGCTGAATTCATAAGACACGAGAGAGAGAGAGAGAGAGAGAGAGAGAGAGAGAGAGAGAGAGAGAGAGAGGATAGTTGGTGTGTAATGATTGTATAATAATTAAATCATTGCTGTTAATTAATAGACATATTTTAATCCAATAATAATTTGATTTGCTGTCATTTGTGACTATAAATCTGCTCACAACTGAACTGAGTGGAGGAGAAGAGGAAATCAGAGAGAGAGAGAGAGAGAGAGAGAGACACAAAAGTAGAAGAGGCTGGCTATAGGATTTTGTTGATTTTCTTTACTGGTCTGGGTTGAAGTCTGTTATGGATGATTGAGTGATGAAGATGAGACAGAAATCCAGTCTTAGATCTGTGTATGGATGAGTGCATGACAGTGCTGAGTCAGCAGATAATAAATGACCAGTGGAAACTATAGACACTTAGAATAACTCTAACATCACTTTCCCGAAGAGAATGAAACTTGTTTACTGTGATGGCTGCTACATCATGGCCTCTGGTTACAGACTTTAATATGTCTCCAGAAATATTGGCACCCTTGGGTAAAAACTGCTGGGGTTAAAACTGAATCAATCTTGCACGAAAATATAAGAGAAATTAATCTGTAATTCAAGTAATATTTTAACTTGTAATTATTGTTCTTGTTGTTTTTTATTAAAACTACATGTCATAATTATTGGCACCCCATATGTTTAGTATTTTATGCAACCATCATGCAATTATGCTAATTAACACCAAAACAGTTACTAACTAATTAGTATTAATAATGTAGTATTCATAATGGCAGCTGAGTATGGTGTGTGTGTGTGTGTGTGTGTGTGTGTGTGTGTGTGTGTGTGTTTGTCCATGCCTGCCGGTGTAGGGTGTATCGGTATCTTTGCTGTAGTTCAGCTTTGATGTCTTCTTGTTGTTGTGTGGGCATGTTCATCTCCTTCTCCAAACCCAACACCTTCTCTTCCTCTTTGGGCTTGTTCTTAGTCCGGCCTTGCTCCTAAAACACACACACACACACACACACACACACACACACACACACAAAGCTGGCATAACACTGCTGCCCTCTGCTGTTCCCTCCCTCTTATTACAACTCATTACCTCTGCAGGTTTGTCCTTGGCTGCAGGTTTGGCTGCTCCTTTCTTCTCCTCCTTTCCTTTAATCAGTGGCACTGCTTTTCTTTCCATCACCTCCTCCTTCTTTGGCTCTTCCTCTGTGCAACCATTCGACTACTTTATTAACTAATTAATAGTTAAGCCAGTAGTGTAGGGGTAACTGTGTATGTGTGAGCATGAATCTGTCATGAAAGTAGTTGTATGTACTCACTGCTGTCTAATTCATGCTGTGTCTCTCCCCAGTTACGGTTTTCAGGAAGTCCTAGCACATGTCTGAGCCTCTGAGCTTCACTGGCTAAACCATCCAACATCTCCCTCCACAACTGCAGCCTGTGCACCAGAAAAGTCATAACCAGGATTCTTCCTCCCAAGGTCAGAATCAAGGCCACACCCCCATGACTTGTCACTCATGTTGTAAGATTTTATTTTGAGCTCAGATCATTCGCATCATTCCTGTCTCTCACGACTATTTATAACTTTTCACATAACTTGGTTTGGGTCAATTTCTTTTTCACACTCCATTAGCACAACTCTGAAGCCAGAGCTTAAAATTCTTCAAAAATTGACCATATTGGTGCCAAGTGGCCTCAAAAATTCACAGGCGTTGGAAGACTGTGGTTTTATATCAGCAAGCAAAGCAATACTTAACAATAATCTTCTGCTTTGAATATGGACAGGAACCCCAGGTTTTTGGACCTACCCTATTTGATGCAGTGTGAGAGGGATGGAGGCGGGCTGTGATTGGTGGAGTCGCAGCAGTAACGTGTTGTATCTGCTGAGAGCTTCCTCCTTGCTCAGTCCTGCACTGTCCTCCTGTGTATCAGCGTCTTCTGATGGCAAACATATCACCACCTTGTGGACAGAAGGAGCAAGTACACATACGCCTTAATGTTACTCCACGATTTAGCATGGAATACAATGGCCCTTTTTTATTCATTCATGGACTACAGGGTTCATCATTGGAAAGTGTGTGTGTGTGTGTGAATGAGAGAGTTCCACCTGATGAAGACTGCTCAAACACAGATCCCAGACGTCCTCTGTTGCTCTGGACTCTTTGACCTTTGACCATTTTGCCTGCTCCCACAGGCCCTTCAATGCCTCCACTGGCTCATGATGATAGTGTAGCTAACCCGACCCCCCCAAAAAAAAAAAAAAAAAAACACACACACACACACAAACACACACATACACAAACACACTCATAGTTAATTAACAGCACATAAAATGAACATTTGTTGTTATAAGATTAGACTACTTTTCTTCTAAATAATTTGTGTGTATGTGTGTGTGGTGTGAATAAGGGTGTTTCAACAGAGTACAAAAACAGTGTGACAAAAACGTGCTTTTTTATGAAGCCTCCCAAGGGGCTTCTGAAATGTTCTAGCCTAGATCCTAGATCCAATTAGACGGCTAATGGAATATAGCATTGTGTGTGTGTGTGTGTGTTCCAGGAAAAGTGTGGAATAAGTATGCAAAAGTCTTTAAGGATAGAAAGGCTTTCAGTATAGATCAAGCAGTCTTTCGATGACTGACGAGCAGTTTTAATGCTCAAGCAGCTGCACCTCAGCAAGGAAGCACAAGTCCCCATGAATCACTTCCTGTGAGGTTATGGATTATGGGTAAAAATCAAAACAAAACAGGGAACAGTGTATATGTAACACCCCCAGGTCCTACTTGCAACCTCTCCAAGTGGGTCTCCAACATGGGAGGCGGGTGCTCTAACAAGGAGGCTAAAGACTGCAGCCGCTAGCATCAGCACCTACAGCTGGCCTCCGTGACATATAGGTCTAGACGACAGTAAGACAAAAATATAAAGTATGTACCAGTCTGTGTGAACACGTGTTGCTATGTTTATTATATTTACTATGTTGACTATGTTTATTGTGCTGCAGGTTCCATTCATTTCCTGTGGTGAGAGAAATTATGTTCACACAAGATGTGTTGTTTACGCCTTAGACAGCAAAGAGAAGCATCATTAAGACAATCACATCCACATCAACATAATTATTGTAACCGTACACACACATGCAGCTATAATGATAGCGCTTACTTGGTAAGCAAGGCAAGAATACTGTTTCCTGTTTATATTTATTCAGGTTTGATAACAGCATAGATAATAATCCATAAAGGCAACAATTTCTTTTTCTCCATTCCAGCTGTTAGACTTTATTTTTAAATTTTCATTTTGTTGACATCTTTTAGCTTCTAAGTGCTGATATTGAATCTCAGTATTCCTCTTGGTGTTATGTGTACTGTTTTCTCTCAGTTAGAACACACTTTTATCATCTGAACTGATTATATGTGGCATCTTTTTCATGAATGAATGAAAAACGAATGGCTCTTGTTATGGAGCTCTTTACAACAATGGCTCTAGTTATGGAAACTTTAGGACTGAATTAATATGGTGGAATCTAGTTAAAGATTATAATGTACTTTGTGAGGACTTACCTACATTCTGAATAAATTGTGGTCTTTTGCTTGTGAAAACCTTCAATTGGATTTTAGTGTGTTTTGCGATGGCCTACATTAGGACTAAATTGTGTGGGGGTTTTTTTTATGAGGACCTACATTAGGATTGCAGTGTGTTTTGTATTGTGTGTTGTGGGGCCCCAAATGAAAAATTTGTGGGGACCTTCAATAGAACAGTATTATGTTTTGTGAGGACCTACATTAGTGAAAAATTGTGAGTTTTTTTGAGAACCTAAATTAGGAATGCATTGTGTTTTGTATTGTGTGTTGTGGTGCCCCAAATTAAAATGTGTCTTGTATGTACCTGCATTAGAATTTTAGATTGCCTTGTATGTACCTACATTAGAATTGTAGATTGCCTTGTATGTACCTACATTAGAATTGTAGATTGCCTTGTATGTACCTACATTAGAACTGTATTGTTTTTTTGTGAGGACCTACATTAGGAATGTAGTGCATTTTGTGATGCCTAGATTATGATTATGAGTTTGTGAGGACCTACATTAGTGAAAAATTGTGGGGGTTTTTTGAGAACCTAAATTAGGATTGCAGTGTGTTTTGTATTGTGTGTTGTGGGGCCCCAAATTAAAATCTTGTATGTACCTACATTAGAATTGTAGAGTGTTTTGTGAGAACCTGCAATAGAATGATTTTGTGTTTTGTGAGGACCTACATTAGGATTGTATTGTGTTTTATGAGGACCGACATTAGGATTCTAGTGCATTTTGCAATGCCTAGATTAGGATTCTAGTGTGTTTTGTGAGGCCCTACGTTAGGACTGTAGTGCATTTTGTGATGACCAACATTAGGATTGTATTGTTTTGTGAGGACTTAAATTAGGATTGTATTGTTTTTTTTGAGGACCTACATTAGGATTGTATGTTTTTTTTAGGACCTACATTAGGATTGAATTGTGTTTTGTGAACACCTACATTAGGATTGTAAGTGCATTTTGTGAGGACCTATATTAGGATTGTATTTGGTTTTGTGAGGACCTACATAAGGATTGTCTTGTGTTTTGTGAGGACCTACATTAGGATTGTATTGTTTTTTTAAGAACCTACATTATGATTATATTGTGTTTTGTGAGAACATGCAATAGAATTATTTTGTTTTGTGAGGACCTACATAAGGATTGTATTGTTTTTTTATAAGGACCTACATTAGGATTGTATTGTGTTTTGTGAGGACCTACATAAGGATTGTATTGTTTTTTTATAAGGACCTACATAAGGATTGTCTTGTGTTTTGTGAGGACCTACATTAGGATTGTATTGTTTTTTTATAAGGACCTACATTAGGATTGTATTGTGTTTTGTGAGAACATGCAATAGAATTATTTTGTTTTGTGAGGACTTACAGTAGGATTGTATTGTGTTTTGTGAAGACCTACATTAGGATTGTAGTGCATTTTGTAATGCCTAGATTATGATTGCAATGTGTTTCTTGAGGACCTACATTCGGATTCTGGGCATTAAATTGCTCCTCCTCTGTCATATAGAGTTGAGCTGGTGAGCTTGGCCTTTCTGGAGTATGAATCCCATGCAGCAACTCGAACACCACAGACCTGCAGACTGACATAGCCACTCGATGCTCCAGCTCCATCTACATCATACACACATTTATATTACTATACATAAATGCACATGAACACTGCATTAATGTACACACAATTTATACTTACTGTCATGCGTTAACACACATTTTACATCACACACACACCTCTAGGGCTGTTCTCCGTTCAGCAGTTTTGTCTTGGTACAGAGCCATGCCCTTTAGTGTGACCTGAAGTATGGCTCCGCCCATCAGCACAGGGTGTGTGTGCAGTTTCCATGCCTCTGTCATGATCCCAGGGCTCACAGTCTTAAAGATGAACAGAATTCTCATGATATCGCCTGGCAGTATCACAGCTGTATCAGAGACAGAGTGACCAGTTGTTATGGTAACCAGAATTATTTATTAGCATCTGCTAAATGTTTAGCAGTTAAGTTTGTTAGCATCACTTGGATTAAGCATGCTAAATTAAATTCATGCAAATCCCAGAGGCTCTTATGGCACACATTATGGGTCGATAAATGTACTGAACATATTCATTCAAGTGACCATGAGTTCTTTTTCATGTGGTGTGTCATCTTCCATTCACTAGAGTTTTTCAACCAGGGGAATTTAATCCATGCTAACATTCAGTATTTACATCATTTTGCAACTTTCAAAATTTATAATGGCTTGCCAGGCTGTTTGGCCTACAAAGAAGTCAGGTTTCTTTCTTTCAGAATACAATGCCTCCAGAAAGTTTTCACCAATGTACAGCATACATTCTTCTTGCTTAAATTTGGCTCCATCTGTGTTGCCTGTGATGAAAGTATCTTGTCCCTCTTGCTGGAAAGCAACCCCAGAAGTCAAAATACTTACATAAAGGAAGAAATGAGTTCAGACAGTATCCATCACAAGGGTTTATGTTTTTATGTGAGACAGGTGTGTGTATGGAAACATGGTCTTGAATTGTGCACAAGTGTGCAATTTGGGATACTTCTAATGACGTCCTTCTACTGCTCGTCTTCAGCATACTCAGCATAACAATGGAAACACACAACTATGACTTTGCAGAACATTTGAGACTTCTTTAAGAGCACAAGTGTCAAGTCTCAGTCAAGTCTAATAGGCCAAACACATGTGTTTTCTGGGGACCTACATTAGAACTGTAATGTGTTTTGTGGGCACTTGCATTAGCATTGCAGTGTTTAGGACTGAGGTATGTTTTGTGAGGACCTAGACCCCTGATTCAAGTTAGGACTGCAGTGTAGTGTGTGAAAACCTAGATTAGGACTAGGGGGTGTTTTGTAGGGACCTGCATTGAGACTGTAGTGGGTTTTGCAGGGACATGCTTAGGATTGCTGTGTTTAGGGCCATGGTGTGTTAATAGCATTGCATTATGGTCCTTCAAAGGCTCACTACAATGCTGTTGTGGCCCAGGCCTATGGGCAACATTGAGTTTGACCTGGTTTAGAGTGAGATATTGTGTGTGTGTGTGTATACCTGTTGCTGTGTTAAAGTAAAATTGCTGAGTGTGCATATGTGTTTTGGCCTCAGGAAAGCTATGTGGCAGCTCCAGTTTCTGCCAGCTGTAGTAGATGGCCGTGCTTCCCTCATTCTTCAGTTCCAGGTGAGAACATGTGCTCTCACCCACCACAGCCTCGAATGTCAGGCAGACAGAGACACCAACCTCTCCCTGAACACACACATACACAAAGAACATTTCAATAAATTGCGACCTTTATCTGCAAACCTTTTTTGGCGCAAAAGTGCACCTGATGAGAGGTGGTGCTTCCAGTCCAGCATGCCAGTTCACCACTGATCCTCAGAGCAGGAAGCAGCTCCACATCTAGCATGACATCATCAAAAAGCGCCAGTGGGTCCCTTCAACAATGATCACAGACAGGTTCAGAATCACGCTTCATCACTGAAATATCTACAGAATGTTGACATAATTTCTACTCTAAATTCAGGCTCATAATTTATTTCAAATCCTGTATGAAGTGCAGGTGATAGTTATAGTTATAGTGATAGTGCTTAAAGTACAGTTTTACCTGAAAACGAGTTACATAGTGAATAATTCTATGTAGATGTAGAAAGGAACCTACTCATTCTCTTTTTGCTCTCCCTCGCTCCTGTCCTCCTCATTCTGCTCCAGCTTCCTACAGAATTCCACTGACTCAGAGGTGAAAGGTTGACTAGTGCCCACAATCTCCAACCCATCCATCTCCTGCAAGAGAGAGAGAGAGAGAGAGAGAGAGAGAGAGAGAGAGGCCATATTACCTACCCACTAACAACCATTAAAAGTGATGCAAATTACACAATCATTACTGGATTGTGATTGGTCAGGAGATGTTGATTAATTCTCTATACACTCAAAAAATAACTCTTTAAATGAACTTAATTGAATCATGGAAAGAATTTCTACGTAAATTAAGGTTTTCTTTCAGCATTAATGAATTTTGTTGGCCCAACATCATGTGCTTAGGTTCAGTCAACTTAATTAATTAGGATTCATTTAACTTATTTACTACAGTTGGGTCCATCATAATTTAATAGTGTTGAACCAACATATTAAGGCTGACCCAACATAAGAAGGTGTGGCCTCAGTGTCTGTCAGTACAATAATGAGGCATGGCCTCTGAGCCTCTAAGTGCAGTAAAGGAGGTGTGGCCTTTGTGCATGTCAGTGCAGTAAAGAGGCTTCTTTCTGGTTTCTTGGTGACATGACAGTCTGTGTTTATTTGTCATATTAACTTCGAGACAGTTAGAAAGAGAAGATGCTGGTGAGGGAATGGCTATTTGTAGCTGCTATAATGGAATTGAGAACAGGAACTTGTTTTGCAGATGTTCCACAAACCCTGAATGTAACTATTAGTGGGTAGGAAGTATACTATGTCATTCTTCCATATGATCATTCAAAAGTTTTCAAAACTTTCTCCTATTTTTTCTCTCCACTTTCAAAAATGAGTGATCTGGTGTTCTGTACATTGTCTTCCTTCAATTCCTCCAACTTGGAGACACACTGATCTTGCTCGATGTCGATTTCTGTATTTCAAAATCTTTTTTTCACTATCAGTGTCCTTGTAAGTCTACAACAGGACAGTGTGTAACACATCTGTGCACTGAAACATCACGGATAGAGAGAGAGAGAGAGAGGGAGAGAGAGGGAGAGAGAGGGAGAGAGAGACTCAGAGGACAGGAACGAAAGAACAGAAGGCCATGCCAGGGTGCTATTATAGTGTGTGTGTGATAATTGCTGAAAATTAGCACTAACAATGCAAGAAGCTGTGCGTCCTGGGAACATGGTGTGTTTGTGTGTGTGTGTGTTTGTGTGTATGTGTTTGTGTGTGTGTGTGTTTGTGTGTGTGTGTTTGTGTGTTTGTGTGTGTGTGTGTTTGTGTGTATGTGTGTGTGTGTTTGTGTGTGTGTGTTTGTGTGTTTGTGTGTGTGTGTGTTTGTGTGTATGTGTGTGTGTGTTTGTGTGTATGTGTGTGTGTGTTTGTGTGTGTGTGTGTTTGTGTGTATGTGTGTGTGTGTTTGTGTGTATGTGTGTGTGTGTGAGACAGACAACCTTACCTGAAAAGGAACATTATTACATTGATGTAGGCCTGACCACTTTTCATTTCTGTAGGATAAAAACGGGTGTGGCCACAATGCCTGTCAGTGCAATAAAGGAGGCGTGGCCACAATGCCTGTCAGTGCAATAAAGGAGGCATGGCCACAATGCCTGTCAGTGCAATAAAGGAGGTGTGGCCACAATGCCTGTCAGTGCAATAAAGGAGGTGTGGCCACAATGCCTGTCAGTGCAATAAAGGAGGCATGGCCACAATGCCTGTCAGTGCAATAAAGGAGGCGTGGCCACAATGCCTGTCAGTGCAATAAAGGAGGCGTGGCCACAATGCCTGTCAGTGCAATAAAGGAGGCATGGCCACAATGCCTGTCAGTGCAATAAAGGAGGCGTGGCCACAATGCCTGTCAGTGCAATAAAGGAGGCGTGGCCACAATGCCTGTAAGTGCAATAAAGGAGGCGTGGCCACAATGCCTGTCAGTGCAATAAAGGAGGTGTGGCCACAATGCCTGTCAGTGCAATAAAGGAGGTGTGGCCACAATGCCTGTCAGTGCATTAAAGGAGGCATGGCCACAATGCCTGTTAGTGCAGTAAAGGAGGCATGGCCACAATGCCTGTCAGTGCAATAAAGGAGGCGTGGCCTCTCTGTCAGTGCAGTAAAGGAGGCGTGGCCTCTCTGTCAGTGCAGTAAAGGAAGCGTAGCCTCTCTGTCAGTGCAGTAAAGGAAGCGTAGCCTCTGTGCCTGTCAGTGCAGTAAAGGAAGCGTAGCCTCTGTGCCTGTCAGTGCAGTAAAGGAAGCGTAGCCTCTGTGCCTGTCAGTGCAGTAAAGGAAGCGTGGCCTCTCTGTCAGTGCAGTAAAGGAAGCGTAGCCTCTCTGTCAGTGCAGTAAAGGAAGCGTAGCCTCTCTGTCAGTGCAGTAAAGGAAGCGTAGCCTCTGTGCCTGTCAGTGCAGTAAAGGAAGCGTGGCCTCTCTGTCAGTGCAGTAAAGGAAGCGTAGCCTCTGTGCCTGTCAGTGCAGTAAAGGAAGCGTGGCCTCTGTGCCTGTCAGTGCAGTAAAGGAAGCGTAGCCTCTGTGCCTGTCAGTGCAGTAAAGGAAGCGTAGCCTCTGTGCCTGTCAGTGCAGTAAAGGAAGCGTAGCCTCTCTGTCAGTGCAGTAAAGGAAGCGTAGCCTCTGTGCCTGTCAGTGCAGTAAAGGAAGCGTAGCCTCTGTGCCTGTCAGTGCAGTAAAGGAAGCGTAGCCTCTCTGTCAGTGCAGTAAAGGAAGCGTAGCCTCTGTGCCTGTCAGTGCAGTAAAGGAAGCGTAGCCTCTCTGTCAGTGCAGTAAAGGAAGCGTAGCCTCTCTGTCAGTGCAGTAAAGGAAGCGTGGCCTCTGTGCCTGTCAGTGCAGTAAAGGAAGCGTGGCCTCTGTGCCTGTCAGTGCAGTAAAGGAAGCGTAGCCTCTGTGCCTGTCAGTGCAGTAAAGGAAGCGTAGCCTCTGTGCCTGTCAGTGCAGTAAAGGAAGCGTAGCCTCTGTGCCTGTCAGTGCAGTAAAGGAAGCGTAGCCTCTGTGCCTGTCAGTGCAGTAAAGGAAGCGTAGCCTCTCTGTCAGTGCAGTAAAGGAAGCGTAGCCTCTCTGTCAGTGCAGTAAAGGAAGCGTAGCCTCTGTGCCTGTCAGTGCAGTAAAGGAAGCGTGGCCTCTCTGTCAGTGCAGTAAAGGAAGCGTAGCCTCTCTGTCAGTGCAGTAAAGGAAGCGTAGCCTCTCTGTCAGTGCAGTAAAGGAAGCGTAGCCTCTCTGTCAGTGCAGTAAAGGAAGCGTAGCCTCTGTGCCTGTCAGTGCAGTAAAGGAAGCGTAGCCTCTCTGTCAGTGCAGTAAAGGAAGCGTAGCCTCTGTGCCTGTCAGTGCAGTAAAGGAAGCGTAGCCTCTCTGTCAGTGCAGTAAAGGAAGCGTAGCCTCTGTGCCTGTCAGTGCAGTAAAGGAAGCGTAGCCTCTCTGTCAGTGCAGTAAAGGAAGCGTAGCCTCTGTGCCTGTCAGTGCAGTAAAGGAAGCGTAGCCTCTCTGTCAGTGCAGTAAAGGAAGCGTAGCCTCTGTGCCTGTCAGTGCAGTAAAGGAAGCGTAGCCTCTCTGTCAGTGCAGTAAAGGAAGCGTAGCCTCTGTGCCTGTCAGTGCAGTAAAGGAAGCGTAGCCTCTGTGCCTGTCAGTGCAGTAAAGGAAGCGTAGCCTCTGTGCCTGTCAGTGCAGTAAAGGAGGCGTGGCCTCTCTGTCAGTGCAGTAAAGGAAGCGTAGCCTCTGTGCCTGTCAGTGCAGTAAAGGAAGCGTAGCCTCTGTGCCTGTCAGTGCAGTAAAGGAAGCGTAGCCTCTGTGCCTGTCAGTGCAGTAAAGGAGGCGTGGCCTCTCTGTCAGTGCAGTAAAGGAAGCGTAGCCTCTGTGCCTGTCAGTGCAGTAAAGGAAGCGTAGACTCTGTGCCTGTCAGTGCAGTAAAGGAAGCGTAGCCTCTGTGCCTGTCAGTGCAGTAAAGGAAGCGTAGCCTCTCTGTCAGTGCAGTAAAGGAAGCGTAGCCTCTCTGTCAGTGCAGTAAAGGAAGCGTAGCCTCTCTGTCAGTGCAGTAAAGGAAGCGTAGCCTCTGTGCCTGTCAGTGCAGTAAAGGAAGCGTAGCCTCTCTGTCAGTGCAGTAAAGGAAGCGTAGCCTCTCTGTCAGTGCAGTAAAGGAAGCGTAGCCTCTGTGCCTGTCAGTGCAGTAAAGGAAGCGTAGCCTCTCTGTCAGTGCAGTAAAGGAAGCGTAGCCTCTCTGTCAGTGCAGTAAAGGAAGCGTAGCCTCTCTGTCAGTGCAGTAAAGGAAGCGTAGCCTCTGTGCCTGTCAGTGCAGTAAAGGAAGCGTAGCCTCTCTGTCAGTGCAGTAAAGGAAGCGTAGCCTCTGTGCCTGTCAGTGCAGTAAAGGAAGCGTAGCCTCTGTGCCTGTCAGTGCAGTAAAGGAAGCGTAGCCTCTCTGTCAGTGCAGTAAAGGAAGCGTAGCCTCTGTGCCTGTCAGTGCAGTAAAGGAAGCGTAGCCTCTCTGTCAGTGCAGTAAAGGAAGCGTAGCCTCTCTGTCAGTGCAGTAAAGGAAGCGTAGCCTCTCTGTCAGTGCAGTAAAGGAAGCGTAGCCTCTCTGTCAGTGCAGTAAAGGAAGCGTAGCCTCTGTGCCTGTCAGTGCAGTAAAGGAAGCGTAGCCTCTCTGTCAGTGCAGTAAAGGAAGCGTAGCCTCTGTGCCTGTCAGTGCAGTAAAGGAAGCGTAGCCTCTCTGTCAGTGCAGTAAAGGAAGCGTAGCCTCTCTGTCAGTGCAGTAAAGGAAGCGTAGCCTCTCTGTCAGTGCAGTAAAGGAAGCGTAGCCTCTGTGCCTGTCAGTGCAGTAAAGGAAGCGTAGCCTCTCTGTCAGTGCAGTAAAGGAAGCGTAGCCTCTGTGCCTGGCAGTGCAGTAAAGGAAGCGTAGCCTCTCTGTCAGTGCAGTAAAGGAAGCGTAGCCTCTCTGTCAGTGCAGTAAAGGAAGCGTAGCCTCTCTGTCAGTGCAGTAAAGGAAGCGTAGCCTCTCTGTCAGTGCAGTAAAGGAAGCGTAGCCTCTCTGTCAGTGCAGTAAAGGAAGCGTAGCCTCTGTGCCTGTCAGTGCAGTAAAGGAAGCGTAGCCTCTGTGCCTGTCAGTGCAGTAAAGGAAGCGTGGCCTCTGTGCCTGTCAGTGCAGTAAAGGAAGCGTAGCCTCTGTGCCTGTCAGTGCAGTAAAGGAAGCGTAGCCTCTCTGTCAGTGCAGTAAAGGAAGCGTAGCCTCTGTGCCTGTCAGTGCAGTAAAGGAAGCGTGGCCTCTGTGCCTGTCAGTGCAGTAAAGGAAGCGTAGCCTCTCTGTCAGTGCAGTAAAGGAAGCGTAGCCTCTGTGCCTGTCAGTGCAGTAAAGGAAGCGTGGCCTCTGTGCCTGTCAGTGCAGTAAAGGAAGCGTAGCCTCTCTGTCAGTGCAGTAAAGGAAGCGTAGCCTCTGTGCCTGTCAGTGCAGTAAAGGAAGCGTGGCCTCTGTGCCTGTCAGTGCAGTAAAGGAAGCGTAGCCTCTCTGTCAGTGCAGTAAAGGAGGCGTGGTCTCAGTGTCTGTAGTGTCTTTGTTGTGTAAGAAGTTGTGTAAGAAACAGGTCCTAGTTGCTTTCTCCCCCTTTAGAGGACAATAAGGACTTAATAAAAAGTTATTTTATAGACTTAAAAAAGTAGAGGAAAAAAGAGAAGTAAAAGAAGAAGATAAAAAAGAATATTTATGTGCTTAGTTGCTACAAAAGCATTAGGAATTTTCATCTGTTGGAAACTTAAATTAAAAATTTGAATCTTTTGGCCTGGCAGTGTATTGTTTCCACCTCAGACTGCTGATTATTTCATATTTCAGATGATACACAGCACTAAGAGGAACATATTTAAATGAGCCATGTGGCTTATGTAGCTAATGAGTCATTAAATATTATGAGCATGAAGAATGAGTGTGTGTGTGTCTTACAGGCTGATTGAATTCGAGGTCACTCAGTACATTTCTGAGCTCATTTTGGCGATGCTTCAGGAACTGACTGTGACTCCACACTCTACTGGCTGAGCGCTCAGATAGGACATTACCTACACACACACACACACACACACACACACGATACACAATAACACATAAAACATAATACATACATTGTATAAAACAGCAAGCCATGTACAATGACTTTCCATGTGTGTGTGTGTGTGTGTGTGTGTGGTGTACCAGACTCCAGGCGTGTTATATGGGGCTGTGTGATGTGTGTGATGGGTTTCACGTGTCCTCTCTCCTGCTGGGTCAGTGTGGCTGTGATTCCACTCAGTTCATCCCCAAATTGCTGTGGAACACTCCAGAACTCACTGCCCACACGGGCACCCTGACAGAACGCAACCAGGAAAGAAAGGAAGGGAGGAAGAATGAGTTTTTGTCATAACAGAGCTTAGCTGCACTCATGAAATCTTAACACTGCTTATGTAACCTAGTATCTAAACCAGCAGTGTCCAATCTTCTCTGCAAAGCACCGATGTGGGTGCAGAAGCTGCCTGATTCCACCTGTTTAATCAGCTGACCTTGGCTTTTAATAGACTCAAGTGTGGCTTTTTCTCAGTTGGAATGAAAACCTGCCCCTACAACGCCTCATTCTGGATTAAACTGGACTCCCCTGATCTAAATATCTAAATGATATACCCGAAATGGTACAAAAGACCCATCATGCACTTGGCTTCTTGTTGGAATGTTATATAAGAGGAATTTATTTATAATCACATGTCCATAGTGTAATGCGGGAAGTCTTCGGCTAATCAGTTCCCTCTGCTCCTGAGTTTCTCTGAATCTGTTCGAATGGTTCATCAGCAGATCCTCCACCGGTTTCTGCAACAAATCTGACACACAATACAGAACATCAGCGGCTCCTCCATCAGCCATCCTGCTGCAGAGAACAAAACAGGCTAGCGCTCTTACAATGTAGTCCTCGGGTCTTAAAGCCTCAGAGACGATGCAAATGTCACAACTTTGATACCTTTAAACAAGAGGTTTTCCAGCTCACAGAGTCTCCAATGTTTCAAAACGCTGTTCAAAGTCACAACAACACTGAGAGTGTGTTAGTATAGGGTTCCCCAACCTTTTTAGTACCATGGACCGGTTTAATACCGGACAACTTTTTCCATGGCCTGGGGTGGGGCGATTGGAGTTTTTAAAAGAAAGAAGACCATTTAAAAAAAAAAAACATATATATATGTATATATATATATATATATATATATATATAATTTTACATTTTATATATTTAACATTATTAAAAGTTTATTGATGTTTTGTGACCCGGTACCAAATGATCCGGGCTTGGGGGTTGGGAACCCCTGTGTTAGTGCAGTTTATGACATGCTGAGTGAAGCCTCCACACAATGAACCAGAATAAAGCCATATCATTTCAGGAAGTTAACCAAACACATGAAGTCATACGAGGTCTTTCACATCAGTTGTTTTAAGACTGTTCTAAATTGATGTCTCAGAATAGAATAGAATGTCTCATAATGTATTTATAATGTGTGTCTGTGGGGGAAGGGGGGATGTGGAGGGAGGGTGTTTTCCTAATAGACATTTGGCATTTCTTAAAATGGCTGAAAGAAAAAATGACATGGATTTTAGAGCTGTAGTGAGCAGAGACTGTGGTTTATTTCGCATCACATCTACCTAGCACACCCACTCATCTCCAAATGATTCATTCAACTGTGTGTGTGTGTATTATGTGAACATTTACACAGTTGTGTGAAGAGACAGTGTGTTCTGTAGCGCACACACACACACACATGGTAGAGGGATTACCCTTAGTGTAGGCTGATGGTGTAGGCTACATCTACCCTGACTCACTTTGTCTTTGTGTGTATGGACGAGTATGGAGCTCTTTACTGTTCCTGCTTCCTACAGTGCTACTGGATTTATGTAACAGAGGTGAAGAGGTCTTTTTACATATTTATTTTTAGGTTCATTCCTGCTTGAGTTTTCATAAAGGCCTCTGAGCTTCACAATCACGACTCCAACACTAGCAGTTTCTCCTGCTAGTCCACTGACATGTATGCACTTCATTCTCTGCCTGCACTGTGAAATGTTATGGACTCACTGGAGATGAAGTTCTTCTGCCGGCGTCTCTCTGCCATGTGATAAGACCAGTGATTAAGGGCGTGTCCTTGCTGGTCCTGCCCATAGTGTAGACGAGATTTGGTCTTCTCTTCAGGTTTCTGTCCTCCACAGCCCAAAGGTTGTTGTTTGTTCACATCAGGAATTCTCTTAACGAGCTAAAGAGACAAATGCAGTAAAACACAGCATTGAATTAAGTTGCTTTTATTTGTCACATATACATTACAGCACAGTGAAATTCTTTCTTCACATATTCCATCCTTGGAGGGTTGGGGTCAGAGCATACGGTCAGCCATGATGCAGCACCTCTGAAGCAGAGGGCCTTGCTCAAGGGCCTAATGGTGGTAGCTTGATAGTGGTGGGGCTTGAACCTCGATCTCCAGGGCAACAACCCAAAGCCGTAACCACTTGAGCTACCATCACCTCATGTTTTGATGACAGAGATCAAATTCCCTAGGTTAAGCTTTAGTGTTGAAGATTCATTTAATGCTTCATAAAAAAAAAATTCTCACCTCCATCTCTCCTCTAGCCTCCATCTCCTTCCTAAAGTCCTCCAGACTTCCCAGGATGCTGTGCGGCAGGACCATGCCCTGGGCATCAAAGCGTGGCCCTCCAGGATCTTAGAAACAGTTGAAGAAGATGGTATTTTAACTGCTTGGCTATTTTTTTATATTAGTGCAGTTTGCAAACAATTTCTTTAGTGACAGGATTTTTACATCGTTTATGCTCACCAGTATAATCCAGTGGCTGAAGTTCAGCATTCTTTGGGAGGAGCCTCGCCATGGCAACCCTAACACCAGTACTGAGGTCATCAGGAGAGCGGGTCTTACGGACCAGCACGCGGCTTGTCGCTCTGGGCTTTTGGGAGTCTTTTGGGGGTCGAGGGGCTCGCAGCTGTGTGAACTGAGACTGTATAAAACTCATACATCATAATAAACTCATCTCCAGCTGTTATTTCCATGTCCACTTCACCCTGACTCGCATTACACTGAGCTGTGGAAAATAATGGCACCTTCACATCAATGAAAAAGGATTCCCGCTGCCTTTGGGAAAACGTATGAATTTTAATTTATTAATTGATTTTACCTGGGTGTTGTTTTATAAACTCTAAAATGTTGTATAAAACTCAAAAGTAATTCTTATTAACTGTATGATATGATAGAACTTCATATTTCCATTTGAGATTCCTCATACACATGTGGATTTTTTCCCCTTATAATATGTAAAGATTTTGACATTTTGGACAAACCAAACTGTGGATTCTATTACTTCATCTGTAATATGTTGTAAGGCACACTTGATCATCAGTTGATTGCTGTTTACTATGTTCACTCAGAACTGCTTACTGCCTCAAACCAAACCATCACATCATAAAGCACATACCTGGTAAAGTCAAATGCTATAGATTGGACTTTTTCTATCATTTTTGTATCTAACTCTCTCTCTCTCTCTTTACCTTCTGTAGGTGTTTGGGTCTGATGGCCAGATTCAGGATGTCCTCATCATTCACAGTGGGACTCATCCATTGCTCCTCATTCACAGCACACTGACACTCATCTGATGCTTTCCCACGCTTCTTATCTGAGCCAAGGAGAGGAGAAGAGAGAAGAGAGAAGAGAAGAGAGAAGAGAAGAGAAGAGAAGAGAAGAGAAGAGAGAGAGAGAGAGGAGAGGAGAGGAGAAGAGAAGAGAAGAGAAGAGAAGAGAAGAGAAGAGAAGAGAAGAGAAGAGAAGAGAAGAGAAGAGAAGAGAAGAGAAGAGACGAGCATGTTTGTATAACATTATTTCTATCGTATTACATTTTCACACAGAGTAGATGCTTGTTTCTGATTGGCTGTCAGGTGTCTGTCCTGATATAGCAGGATCTGATGAGAGTAGTATCACAGGCTTCTTAAAAAACATCCAGGATCTGTCATGTTTCTTTTCTACTGTACCATTTTCTCTTTTATTTCTGGTTTCTATTGAGCAGAGACAGGCTGATGAGAGCCAGAGACCCAAATGTGGTGAAAGACACATTTAAAGAAATCTGTCTGTTTACCGAAGACATTCACATCTAGATCCTCACTGCTCACTCTTCCTGACTCCGCCCTACATTCACAAACCGGCGCTCGGCCACGCCACCGTCTCCACAAACCCATTTATTTAGTGTTGCACTAAGTGACAACAAAATCGCTTTTTAAATGCAGATACTGAGCCCCAGATCCACGAGCCTTTTTGCCAGGATGGAAGATGTTCAGTGTATCAGCTAGAAGCATCTAGAAGTAATCAGTGGCTCTGCTACGATTAAACACTTAAATTCTAGCTGGTCTCATGCAGAGGCTGAAAGAGAAGACAGACAGCGCTGACCCCATTACATACATCAGGACACTGAAGAGTCAGCGACACACTGACCTCCTTTTGTAACATCGTTCTTTAAAACTGGCGGCTGCATTTTATTATTTAATAGATAAATTTCCCCACCATGCTTCATCTTTCACCCTTATTGTCCCTCTCTTAACGCTTCTGGTTGGAAAAGTACAGCAGGAACATCCCGTGTGTTCGGACAAAAGATGACCCAGAGAGTTATGAAAGGGTGAGAGAAAGTGTGAGAGTGTCAGGGGGGCAAGAGGGAGAATCCAGGAGAAGTTATAAGAATGATGCAGCAAGCCATTATTCAGTGACAGTAATGATTGTGCTTGATGTAAAGCAGAATGATGCTGTGAAAAGAAAATTGTTTTTTAATTGTATTGGTTTTAATTTCAGTATATCATGCCATCTGGAGTTTTCTATTTTATTTTGAAAGGATTTGATGTCACTGTGGGTAAATACAGTCCATAAATCATTCCAATTTTACTGAAGTTCATTAGTCAGCCACTGAAATCTATAATAACGGATCACTTCTACCCAGACTGCCTGATTATCATGGGATGAAACCGACCCAATTAAAACAGAGTGCAAACTGTTTACTCACTTTTTCTGAGTAAATTCTAAAGCTTTGGTTACAGTGAATTCGGCTGAATTCTGGAAAACTGATAACAAATCAGGCTGAACTGTGGAATTTGTGAATGTATATGTAGATGAATTTCTAAAGTTCATGTTGTTTCAGGAAGATTTCGGACCTTCAGTGAGAAGAGGCCAACACTTCTAGTATCCTGAAGCATCTAGAGATGCACCAGCTCCAGTTGGATTCTGCGTCATGAAGATTTCATATAATCAAAGAGAAGATGCCCACCCCTTGTGGTTTTTGAGGAGAACAACCTCCTAATTAATACACACAAGCTGTATCTCCATCATTGAGCATTTGAAGGCTGCAGCATGGAGGACTTAATAAGGAACTCAGATGAGCTAATTGAGCTAATTTTGGAGTTGCTCAGGAGCTCCTGGTTACACAACTCCAATTGACTGTAGAAAGCACATTATTTATAATCACACTCTCTGGTGATTATAATCACACTGTCCAGTGTATACCAGATGAGGAAGGGTTCCCTTTTTAGTCTGGTTCCTATCAAGGTTTCTTCCTCTTTCATCTAAGGGACTTTTTCCTCGCCACAGTCGCCTCAGGCTTGCTCATTAGGGATAAATACAAATGAATTGAAATATAAGTTTAACCAGGGGTGGACTTAACCAATAAGCAAGGTAAGCAACTGCTTAGGGCCCCGGGGAATTAGGGGGCCCCGACCAATACCAAGAAGCCTATATAAATCATAGAGTACTTATTAATTTTCTATCATATATTGTATGGTCAGTCTATAACCATTAAGATTTTACCGTTATTATTACATCTTTTCAAATGCGGGGCCCCCCCATGATTCATAAATAGTGGAACGTTCCTATCATACTGCACATGCGCGAGATTCCCATACCTGGAATCGCTTAGGGCCCCCAAATCACTAAGTCCGCCCCTGAGTTTAATATTAATCTTGAACCTTCTGACTAACATTAATCCTAAACTTTTTGTACCATATTTCTTATATTTCTTTAAAGCTGTTTTGAGACAATGTCCATTGTTAAAAGCACTATAGAAATTAAATGGAATTGAATTGTGTACGGAGCTGATTCATCAAACGCAGCAGTAAAGATGTCTAAACCCTCACTAGTGACTTCTTCATGAGAAGAGTTCCACTGATGGAGTAGGTCTAATCAGTTCAGTCTGTAATCAGATAGACAAAGACTCTGTAGCATCACATCATCATCATCCAGACAGTGGAGAGTTTTAGCCAGCAGG
>NC_080735.1:19711416-19763916 GCF_019097595.1 Hemibagrus wyckioides | reverse complement strand
AGAGAGAGAGAGAGAGAGAGAGACTTATACTTAAACTTCACTGATCAGCTCCACTCATGTCCCCTGCACCCACGGACACGAAGACGGCGGATATCCCTAGCGCCCCGGTGCCGCGCATGCAGCCTGGACACGCGCCCGACTTCCTCCCGAGCTCCTCCAGCGCCTTCTTGGCCAGCCTGGGGCTCGGGGGGCTCGGGGTAGCGGCCACCATCTCCAAAGCAGGACTGGGAGCCGCGGCGCAGCTTATCAAGCGGAGGGAGAAGAAGGTGAGAGTGGCGGAGGAGAGGAACCAGACAGCGGCGGTGCTGCGCGCGCGGGAGTCGCTGAGCTCCGGACCCAAGCCACAGAACTGCAGAAGGATGGTGGTGCTCGGAGCGCCGCGCGTCGGGAAGACAGCCATCCTGCGGCGCTTCCTGCGGGACGGGTTCGACGAGCAGTACGAGCCCACACGAGAGGATTTCCACCGCAAAGTCTACAGCATCCGCGGGGAAACTTACCAGATAGACATTTTGGACGCAGCCGGAGAGAGAGACTTCCCGGCCAAGCGCAGGCTTTCCATCCTCACAGGTGCGCGCGCGCACATACACACACACAGCTCTCATACACAACACTACACACACACAACACTACAGACACAAGTCACAAACAGCTCTTATACACAACACTAGACACACACACAACACTACACACAGCTCTTATACACAACACTACACACACACAACACTACACACACAACTCACACACACAGCTATTATACACAACACTACACACACACAACACTACACACACAGGTCTTATACATAACACTACACACACAGCTCACACACAATACTACACACACACGGATCTCATACACAACACACACACACACCTCTACATACACAGTTTTTAGTCTTTAGCAGGTTGTTAACATTTTCCATAAAGACGTAAAATGGTTAAAAAAATTAATAATTAATAAATTAATTAAAAAAATATTTTGTCCACTGCACCAAACATTAGAATCTAAGACATATCATTTCTACAGTAAATTTTTCCAAACCATTAAACTTTCATTTTTTATTCACAAGACTCTAAAACTCTTAGGTTAAAGATATACGATAACATAAAAAAAATAATAAAATGTAATTTTCAGTTATGTTTATGATTTATAATCATCCAGGACTAAATTCATGCTAAGAAAAATTAAATGAATCATCAAGGAGGACAAAAACCCCCTTAGTAAACAGACAATTTTATAAATCAGACCAGCATCAGTAAAACAAAAATAAAAAGAAACAGGGTTCATCTCGCACCTCAGTTTTTAGCTTTTTTAGTTTACGGCAAACTGACTCGAACCCTGTTCCTTTCCACACCTGAGCTCCAGCATCATTTCTGTGAGACTCTCAGGTCATCAGTATCAGATGACCACCACATGCTGAGCCAGCATTTCAAACGATACGTCTTTATCCAGGTCGTAAATAAAAGTGCAGCGTTGATCGTGTTTACACATTTTCCGTCTGCGATCCTCGAGTTTCTGTGAAAATCCAGTTCAGTGAGTTTTCAATATTTTCACAGAAACATGATTGGATCAGTTATCATCTCAGGATGAAGTGATAGTCAGAGTCTGGGATGATGTGATGTGATTGATTTCTGATAAAATCCTACTTTTTCTTTTTCAATTCAATTCAAATAATATTAGAATTTATTTAGCCCCAAAAAACATCAGTGCAAATACAAAATACAATAAAAATAACATACAATAAAATACAATTGTTGTATGATGATAAATGGAATAAGTCTGTTAGTGCAAAAGCTTTGAGTATGCATCTGTATAAAATATCTGTAAAAGTAAACATCTGTATAAAATATATAAAATATCTGTAAATAAAATATAAGCTGTGTAAATTGTGAAAATAGGTATAAATAAAAGACGAGGAAGTAGAAGAAAGTAGAAGAAGGTGAAATTGATGGATGCATATATTAATAAATTAAACGTAAAGTGAATATATTGTTGTGCAGCATGGAAACATTGGTATGTAGCAGCAACATTAGTCTTATTGTCACAGCAGAGTCCAGATCTAACTCTGAAATCAGGCTGCTGACCTGTACCTTCACCTGTTTTTTATCTTCTCTACCTGGCTCTTTAGAAAGGATTTTATTGTGTTCCTTTCAGAGAACTGCATTATATTTCCATATTGAAAGATGGAGTAGATGGAGATGGAGTTGAGTCGATGAACATTTAGTCATTTGTACAAATCTATAAATAGGGATAATGTGGTACTCATGGAGATTTAATAATATCCTGGAGCTGTAGTTATTATTAGAGACGAGTCCTGCGCTGGTCTTCATGGAGGAAAGACTTGACACTGTGTGCGGCTCAGATCGGATTAATTAGTGACGGCTAATTACTTATTAGAACATTATGATTCAGGGTGACTGTGTTATCTGAACTGCTGAACTGATCACACAGCTGCCTGAAGCCCATTTTGATCAGATTTCCGTGTTCGTTAACGTCACTGACAGATGATCTCTTTGTTCCTCTCGGCTGCAGGTGATATGTTCCTGCTTGTCTTCAGCGTGGACGACCGCGGCTCGTTTGAGGAAGTGTGCTCTCTGCGCTCCGAGATCTCGTCGGCTAAGGCAGCGCTGTCGCGCTCGAAGGCGCACGTGAGCAGCGTGCCCGTGGTGGTGTGCGCCAACAAGTTGGACCTGCCATCCGAGCAGCACGCAGTGTCGCGGACGGAGGCCCTGCACGCCTTCGCGGACGGCTGCGCGTTCTACGAGACGTCAGCCAAAGAGAGCAAAAATCTAGAGGAGGCGTTTGCGGCGCTGGCGGAGCGAGGCGGGCTGCCGCTCGAGACAGGTCCGTCTCGCCACCGCAAGCTGTCCATCCGCTCGTATCACGCCATTCTGCGCGCTGCACGGCAACGTGGTGGAGACACGCCGTGTGGCGCAGTGCACCCGCTGGCGCGCAGACCCAGCTTCGGAACGGACTTGCAGCTCGCACTCGCCTCACGTGAGGAACAAACGCAGTGCGTGAAGCTAAGCAGAGCGCTGACACACCCGGCCTGCCCCATCCAGTGACCTCAGTTCTATTCAAATTCCACAGATTCACAGAGACAAGGTTTTATTCTCATGAACAACTGTGTCAAATGTAGCAGCCTCGGAATCCATCATCCAACTGCTCCGGCATCTTCCGTTCTTTTTCCTTTCCATGTAAATATTGTGAATTCTTGTAAAAGGTTAAAGAATAGCACGTGGCTGTATATAGATAGACATATAAACTGCACTGTATATTAGACTCGATTAAACATACGAGCCAATTCCAGAAGTTTGTAATTAAAAAAAAAACAGTTTCATACCAAACACTGTCTGCCTTCACCATTCCTCTGATGTGTGTGTGTGTGTGCTTTATTTGTGTGTGTGTCAACAGAATAATTGCTAAACTGCGAGACAGACAGAGAGAGAGAGAGAGAGTCGTGACTGTTATTCACTACAGAGGGGAGCGTAATGACCTTCGTGATATTATAAATGCCATCCATGAGCGATTCTGCAAAAACACACACATACACTCATCTAACACTGAATAAAGCACAAATGAGATGTGTGAAACAGCATGTGTGTGTGTGTGTGTGTGTGTGTGTGCTGACGATTACACTAAAAGCAACTCGTTTCTCTTGTAATTAACAAAAGCACTCAGCGAGTCCACATAGTTAAAGCTTCAGCTGATTCAGGACTTGCTAGTTGTAGTGTGTAGTGAAGAACGCATCAAATCGCACTGCGGTTATCAGCCACACACAGGACACACACAGGACACACGCAGGACACACGCAGGACACACGCAGGACACACACACAGGACACACGCAGGACACACACACAGGACACACACACAGGACACACGCAGGACACACACACAGGACACACACACAGGACACACGCAGGACACACACACAGGACACACACACAGGACACACACACAGGACACACACAGGACACACGCAGGACACACACACAGGACACACACACAGGACACACGCAGGACACACGCAGGACACACACAGGACACACACAGGACACACACACGAAGGACACACACAGGACACACACACAGGACACACACACGAAGGACACACACAGGACACACGCAGGACACACACACAGGACACACACACAGGACACACGCAGGACACACACACAGGACACACGCAGGACACACACAGGACACACACACAGGGCACACACAGGGCACACACACAGGACACACACACGAAGGACACACACAGGACACATGCAGGACACACACACAGGACACACACACAGGACACACGCAGGACACACACACAGGACACACGCAGGACACACGCAGGACACACACACAGGACACACACAGGGCACACACACAGGACACACACACAGGACACACGCAGGACACACACAGGACACACACACAGGACACACGCAGGACACACACAGGACACACACAGGACACACACAGGACACACGCAGGACACACACAGGACACACACACAGGACACACACAGGACACACACAGGGCACACACACAGGACACACACAGGACACACGCAGGACACACACAGGACACACGCAGGACACACACAGGACACACACACAGGACACACACAGGACACACGCAGGACACACACAGGACACACACACAGGACACACACAGGACACACACACACAGGACACACGCAGGACACACACACAGGACACACACACAGGACACACGCAGGACACACACACAGGACACACACACAGGACACACACACAGGACACACGCAGGACACACACACAGGACGCACGCAGGACACACACACAGGACACACGCAGGACACACGCAGGACACACACACAGGACACACACACAGGACACACAGGACACACACACAGGACGCACGCAGGACACACACACAGGACACACACAGGACACACGCAGGACACACACGCAGGACACACACACAGGACACACACACAGGACACACGCAGGACACACACAGGACACACACACAGGACACACACACACAGGACACACACACAGGACACACACATGCAGGACACACACAGGACACACACACAGGACACACACACAGGACACACACACAGGACACACACAGGACACACACACAGGACACACACACAGGACACACACAGGACACACACATGCAGGACACACACACACAGGACATACACAGGACACACACATGCAGGACACACACATGCAGGACACACACACACAGGACACACACATGCAGGACACACGCAGGACACACACACAGGACACACACATGCAGGACACACACACAGGACACACACACACAGGACACACGCAGGACACACACACAGGACGCACGCAGGACACACACACAGGACACACACAGGACACACGCAGGACACACACACAGGACACACACACAGGACACACAGGACACACACACAGGACGCACGCAGGACACACACACAGGACACACACAGGACACACGCAGGACACACACGCAGGACACACACACAGGACACACACACAGGACACACGCAGGACACACACACAGGACACACACACAGGACACACACACACAGGACACACACACAGGACACACACACACAGGACACACACATGCAGGACACACACAGGACACACACACAGGACACACACACAGGACACACACATGCAGGACACACACACAGGACACACACGCAGGACACACACACAGGACACACACATGCAGGACACACACAGGACACACACACAGGACACACACACACAGGACACACACACACAGGACACACACACACAGGACACACACACACAGGACACACAGGACACACACAGGACACACACACAGGACACACACATGCAGGACACACACATGCAGGACACACACACAGGACACACACGCAGGACACACAGGACACACACACAGGACACACACACAGGACACACACACAGGACACACACACAGGACACACACATGCAGGACACACACACACAGGACATACACAGGACACACACATGCAGGACACACACACACAGGACATACACAGGACACACACATGCAGGACACACACAGGACACACACACACAGGACACACACACACAGGACACACACACACAGGACACACACCGGACATCTCCAGCTTCTTTACTTTTGACACTCTGCTGTTAACAATGGAAGTAAAAACACTAGAATAACAAACAAGTTAAATAATCTGGATCATGTTTAGGAATTTACTGTTGATTAAACTTCTCACTTTTAGGGATAAAGAGCAATCACTGCCTGTGACGTAATCTGAACATGTCTCTAAACTAGTCTCTAAACACATCTCTAAACTATTCTCTATACTAGTCTCTTAACATTTAATCTAGTCTCGATCTAGTTCTCAAAACTAGTCTCTAAAAGTCTCTGAACTAGTCTCAAAACAAATTAAAATGTCTCTAAACTAGTCTCTAAACAATCTCTGAACTAGTCTCTAAACTAGTCTCTAAACAATCTCTGAACTAGTCCCTAAACTAGTCTCTAAACAATCTCTGAACTAGTCCCTAAACTAGTCTCTAAACAATCTCTGAACTAGTCTCTAAACTAGTCTCTAAACAATCTCTGAACTAGTCTCTAAACTAGTCTCTAAACAATCTCTGAACTAGTCCCTAAACTAGTCTCTAAACAATCTCTGAACTAGTCCCTAAACTAGTCTCTAAACAATCTCTGAACTAGTCCCTAAACTAGTCTCTAAACAATCTCTGAACTAGTCCCTAAACTAGTCTCTAAACAATCTCTGAACTAGTCTCTAAACAATCTCTGAACTAGTCTCTAAACTAGTCTCTAAACAATCTCTGAACTAGTCCCTAAACTAGTCTCTAAACAATCTCTGAACTAGTCCCTAAACTAGTCTCTAAACAATCTCTGAACTAGTCCCTAAACTAGTCTCTAAACAATCTCTGAACTAGTCCCTAAACTAGTCTCTAAATAATCTCTGAACTAGTCTCTAAACTAGTCTCTAAACAATCTCTGAACTAGTCTCTAAACTAGTCTCTAAACAATCTCTGAACTAGTCCCTAAACTAGTCTCTAAACAATCTCTGAACTAGTCCCTAAACTAGTCTCTAAACAATCTCTGAACTAGTCCCTAAACTAGTCTCTAAACAATCTCTGAACTAGTCTCTAAACAATCTCTGAACTAGTCTCTAAACTAGTCTCTAGCTGATTGAGATCAGATGGTGCTGCACAACCCTTGGCTCTGAAAGCGCTTTTTCTCTGGTCACAACACCACAGAGCACATTTTCTTTTCTTTTCTTTTCTTTTCTTTTCTTTTCTTTTCTTTTCTTTTCTTTTCTTTTCTTTTCTTTTCTTTTCTTTTCTTTTCTCCGAAAGGACACACACACACACACACCTCTGCACTTCATACAAAGTGATAACAGCAATTAAAGTAAATGTTTATCTCTACTCTTCTTCGTGGAGGTTCGATTGGAGCATCAGCTTCATGGAGCAGCACTTTAAGCGTGTTTAGCCGATGCCTTTACTGTCGGTCTCACTGCTGTTTGACTAATCAATGTTCTTCAGCACTTGTGAAGGATGTGAGAAACGATCCTGACCTGCTAACAGACACCTCAAAGTTCATCTCAGTTCATTTTAACGACTTGTAACGAGTTAAGAGCCTTGAGTGTGTGGTTAATCTTCATCTCCATCCACAGTGGACTCGAGCTGAACAGAGAAGAAATATCCTGCTGTCTGCATAAGCTACCAGAGTCGTGTATAGAAAGTAGAACAAACAGTGCTGTCTGTGCTTCTTCATGTACTCACACACTGAGTGACACACACACACACACACACACACGTCACATGTCTGGGAGGAAGCACGTGTATCAGAGCCAGCAGTCTGTTAGCTGACCTGCAGCACAGGAGTTTAATACAACGTCACAAAAGTGCACACAGGAAAGCATCATGATCATGTGCACGCTTCAGCCCATGACCTTTCACCCTGAGAAATCCCAAGCGACAAAAGCACACCACATAGTGGACTCCAGTCTCTAAACAAATCTCTAAACTAGTCTCTAAACAAGTTAACATGGCTCCAAACAATCTCTAAACTAGTCTTTAAGCTATTTTCCAAACTAGTCTTTACAAATCTCTAAACAAACTAAGTGTCTGAACAAGTGAACTAGTTTCTAAACTAGCCCCTAAACAAATCTATACCCTCACCTCATTGTCAAATCATGGCCACGACTTCTAGACTCACTAAAAATGTAGAGGAAGAACTGGATGTGGGTAATAGAGCGTGAGTTAGAGATCTGCACATATCACACCATCACACAATCACACCATCACACTATCTTCCCACGCAGCTGCAGACCAGAGGAAAGACGACTCACGGTGTGGAGACATCTGGAGAAGGTCCAGCGCTCTGGCATGATGAGCCGCTTCTTATTTAAGAGATGACACAGTTACTGTGTTTAGGATACATGCAGCATTATATGTCAGTCAAAAAATAAACACTGAGGAAGCTCAGGGATGTGACGTGATATGACGTGACGTGATATGACGTGACGTGACGTGATGTGCCATGACGTGGTGAGGTGTGGTGTGATGGAGCGGGGTTTCAGTTTCCACCTCATTGCAGTTTAGTTATAAAAATCCTAAAATGGGTGCCTTTCAAAACAACCAAGGTCACCTTACAACAGTTAAGATATAGGCATAAAATATATACACAAATACAAATGCAACAATACAGGCTAAACATACTGAAATGAAAAGCACAACATACTTTATAGGACATATCATAAAAAAGCCTGAGTAAAAAGATATGTTTTCAGACATCTGCAGGTTCTCAGAATTGCAGATATCAAGTGGGAGAGAGTTCCACAGACGAGGAGCAACATTGCTAAAAGATGGTGCTCCCATGGTAGTTAAACGTATGCGAGGTACCACAAGGGAGATTGAAGATGTTGATCTAAGTGTATGTGAAGGAATATATGACTGCAGAAGTTCAGTAAGATATGGATTGTGAAGCACTTTATAAGTAAGTAACAGAATTTTGAAGACTACTTGATACTAATACTACTTGATTATCCAGGTGGAAATATGCCATACATGTAATGTTATTAATATGGGCTTCTGATTACATTATTTTCAATAAACCTGGAAAAACAATTAGATTTAGCCAAGACAGATTTTGTCCCAATGAGCAGGGCCACATTTTTGTCACTGTTCAGCTTCAAGAAATTGTCCGAAAGCCAATTCTTAATTTCAGCCAGACAGGAAGATAGGGAAGGTGGAGGGAAAAAGCCAGTGGGTTTAGTGGATAGGTAGAGTTGGGTGTCGTCTGAGTAGCAGTGGAAATGAATACCACCCAAAAACCTGGCCAAAAGGTAGTATATATATATTATAAATAAAAGTGGGCCCAGGACAGAACCCTGGGGAACACCAGTAGTGACTGTAGATGATTTTGATTAAAAACTATTTAACTGAATGAACTGAGAGTGACCAGAACGGTATGACCTAAACCAGGACATAGGGGTGCCAGTGATGCCGACAGAGACTAGCCTGTCGAGAAGAATATTAAGCGAAGTGGTATCGAAGGCTGCACTCAAGTCGAGAAGCACTAGTATAGTTAATAAACCAGAGTCAGCTGGTTATTATTATTATTATTATTATTATTATTATTAATAATAATAATAATAATAATACCAATAATATTTTTTACTATTGTTGTTTTTGTTCTTTACTGCTTTACTTTTAGGCTACTGCTACTACACACACACACACACACACACACTGAGTTTTTAGTTCTTCTGTTTCTGCTCTTGTAAACATTTCACATTTATTGCTCTTGTGTGTGTGTGTGTGTGTGTGTGTCTGTCTGTCTGTCTGTCTGTGTGTATGTCTGTGTGTCTTGCATTGTGTTTATGTAGTTTAGTGTCTTTTATGCATTGGTGTGTATTGATGTATTAGATCAGGGGTGTCCAAACTACGGTCCAAACTACACGGATCGTTCCTGTGGCGGCCTGCGAGCGATTTTTAAAAATAATATGAATCTGGCCCTTTATAGGGAAAAATAGATGAAATTCACTAAATAACCATCAGGTGTCACTATCACATGCAGCCAGTGCAGTTAGCCAGACATTCTACATTCAAATTAAGGGGCTAAAAAACAACAAATTATTGTTAATCACATTTTGCTAAGTCATGGCGGAACAAAGAAAAAGGAAAATCGAAAGTGAATGCAGGAGATTTCAGACACGATGGGGAAATGAATATTTTTTCACGGAGGTGAGCGGAAAATGTGTCTGTTTAATTTGCCAGGAGTCCGTTGCAGTGATGAAAGAATATAATGTTAAAAGACATTATGAAACAAAACATCAGTCTTTCATATCTGGAGCAGAGCGCGATCAAAAGGTGAAACAATTGGCAGCTGCCTTGCCAGCTCAACAACAACAATTTTTCGTGCTAATAAAGCACAGGAAAATTCTACATTAGCTAGTTATGAGGTAGCTCACCTAATAGCGCGACACGGAAAACCCTTCACTGAAGGCGAACTTATAAAGGAGTGTCTGATGAAAGTTGCCACAATAATTTGCCCAGAAAAGATGAAAGATTTTAAAAACATCAGTCTTTCAAGAAACACAGTCGGACGGAGAATCGAAGACTTGTCAGCAAATCTAAAAGAACAAGTGACAGACAAAGTACACACGTTTGATTTTTACTCAATTGCGTGCGATGACAGCACTGATACTGCACAATTGTTGATTTTTTTGCGAGGTGTGGACAGTGATTTTTGCATTTCAGAAGAGCTCCTTGATATGAAGAGCCTTAAGAGTACAACAACGGGAAAAGATCTTTCTGAAGCTGTATCATGTGCGATTGAAAACATGAATCTCCCTTGGGCCAAGCTCTGTGGCATTACAACGGATGGAGCGCCAGCCATGATCGGCGAGCGGAATGGAATGGCTTCCATGGTATGCAACAAAGTTCGCGAAAGTGGAGGTGAGGCTGTGAAAATGCACTGTATCATACACCAGGAAACACTCTGTGCCAAAGCCATCCAGATGGATGATGTGATGACCACTGTGGTGAAAACTATAAACTTGATTCGCTCAAGAGCTCTGAACCACAGAGAATTCCGGGCATTTCTGTCTGATATTGATGCAGAATATGGTGACGTAATATATCACTCTAACGTCGCGGCTCTGCTATACAGCGGTTCTATTCGCTGAGGGCTGAAATTGACCAGTTTTTGAAAGAAAAAAAATCTGACACTTGATCAACTCAATGACCCTGACTGGCTGGCAGACCTTGCTTTTTTTGTTGATTTGGCCAGTCACCTGAATGCACTGAATAAAAGCCTGCAAGGCAAGGACCAGCTAATACTGGAAATGTATACACACTTGAAATCCTTTTCTGTGAAGCTAAGACTTTTTGAGAGACAAATCAGTGACCGCAATGCTGTGCATTTTCCTAGTTTGTCCGAAATCATCTCGAGTTTTTCAGACTCCAACATCCCTGGGAAAATGGATAAATATTCGACAGTGCTCACTTCCCTAATCACAGAATTTAATCAGCGTTTTCAAGACTTTTCCGCTATTGATAACAACATCAGAATGTTCTCAACCCCTTTCTCTGTTAATGTAGAAGCAGTACAAGAGAATGTGCAGCTGGAACTCATAGAACTCCAGTGCGATGATTCTCTTCGCAGCCGTCACCAGATTCTTCCCCTGTCCGAGTTTTACAAGAGTTTGAAAACCTCCAGATTCCCCTTAATCAAACGTCACTCACAAAGGATGATGAGTCTGTTTGGCTCCACGTACATATGTGAGCAAACATTTTCGCTGATGACGCTGAACAAGAGTCCACTGCGGGCCAGTCTGACTGACAGCCATCTCTGTGATCTGCTTCGTATCTCTACTACATGACTTACTCCTGACTTGACATCAATTCTGAAATCCAAGGCACAACATCACTGTTCACATTAATAAGTTAATGGTGAGTAAAAATATATTGAAAGTAATACATTGTAATGATTCTTAGGTTAAAAATTTACATAATATCATGGGGCATATATAAATATATATTTAGCACACACAACATTTTTAGAGAATAGCATATTTAACATATAAGCAGACAAGGACAAATTAATGGCAATAATCAAATAGCTTGTCTAAATTTTTTTTTTTTTTACAGCCATACGGCCCAAGACAGCTCACATTTTTTTGCACCTGGCCCCCCGTGAAAAAAGTTTGGACACCCCTGTATTAGATAATCTCTTGATTGTCGCTGGAATTGAGGCTGCTGATGTTTCCTCGTGTGTGTGTGTGTGTGTGTTCTTATTAAATTGTATATTCTTCTTCTTGTTTTTGTTCTTTAAGGCTACTACTACTACCACGCACACACACACACAGTCACACACACACACACACACACAGATGTCTTTAGTTCTTCTGATGCTGTCCTTGTAAACATTTCACATTCATTGCTCTTTGTATGTGTATATGTGTATGTGTGTGTGTGTGTGTGTGTGTATGTGTGTGTGTGTTCTTATTAAATTGTATATTCTTCTTCTTGTTTTTGTTCTTTAAGGCTACTACTACTACTATTACCACACACACACAGTCACACACACACACACACACACACAGATGTCTTTAGTTCTTCTGACGCTGTCCTTGTAAACATTTCACATTCATTGCTCTTTGTATGTGTATGTGTGTGTGTGTGTGTGTGTGTGTATGTTTTGTCTTGACACTACAAGGTCTTGTGTTACTACGGCGATGCTGTTGGCATAGAAATGGATGTGCCAGTACGGCATGCAGCAGCTGCACCGGTGGCCTTCAAGTCACGAGTGAAGTCACATCCCGTTCTTTAGAGACGCTGGGCACGAGTCAGACACGAGTCACACGTTACTACACAGACACACAAATGGCAAAAACTCTTCATCATTATTTATTACTTCATCTTTATCCCAAGGCACTGGTTCATTCTAGCTCTTTCATTCAGCTGCTCTGATATTTAGATAGATACATCTTTATTGTTATTACAAAGTACAGGTATATAGCAACGAAATGGCGTTTAGCATCTAGCAGAAGTGCAAATAGTAGAAATTGTGCAAATGTACAAGTGCAGATAAATATGTAAATATGTGCATCAATAAATAAGGCTATGTCAGAGTGTGCAGAGAGAAATACATGCAAGCTGTATTTACAGCAGATAAAGTGTTAAGAATATATATATTCTATTATATATTTGTGCAGCATGTGTGCATTACGTATATAGTATGTACAACAGTATTAGAGATAATATACAGTGTATAGATAGACAGACAGACAGACAGACAGAGATAGATAGATAGATAGATAGATAGATAGATAGATAGATAGATAGATAGATAGATAGATAGATAGATAGATAGATAGATAGATAGATAGATGGTTGTGGAGAAAAAACTGGCCCTGAACCTGGTATATATATATATTAATATATACTATTGCACTCCCTCTGATAGGTGACGGTTTCTATAGCAACAGCTGGTTCACAGGGTGAAGTTTTCTGTCAGGAGAAATGTGTTTGTTTATAGCTGCCACAACATAAGCAACAACCGGTAAATAGCTGTGGTGTGAGAAGACGTACTGTTACAGTAAAATAATTCGTTAACAGTACCTCGACTTCTCTGTTATGTTACCATAAAGCGACATGGACTGCGTTTACACTCGTGATGTGGTTTCGCGTGTGAGTCTAATCTCTGTGTCATATCAGACTCGCCACTTGCACCTGCCCATCTCATTAGGTCTATTGTACAGGTGTGTGTGTGTGTGTGTGTGTGTGTAGCTTCACCTCACACTCTCAAACCATAAACTTAAACTCATTTATTTTATTATACATTCATTATGAGGTAATAACCTACGTTAAATAATCACACAATCAACCCTATTCTTCGTTTTTTCACTTCATTTCTGTTGAATCTCCCCATCATTTCATTTCTGCTAATAAAAACTGAGAAACCAGAAACGCTGAAAGAAAGACAGCAGACCTAAATGTGTGATGGCTAAAGCAAACAGCTGGTTGTTGTTGTTGTTGTTGTTGTGGTTGCGTGAATGGAGGAATGGGTGATGAATAGATGATGCAGAGGAGAGATAGAGGACAGGTGGAAAAGAAGTGGGACAGAGAGACAAGAGAGAGAGAGAAACCTCTCACGCAAGGTCTAGTGCAAGAGGGAGGGAGTGATGACAAGCACAATCACACGCAGAGAGAGAGAGAGAGAGAGAGAGAGAGAGATGCAGGAGATGCAGGAGATCACCTTAATAAAAACATCTAATTACTTTCATTTAACTAAACCACTGCACAAAAAAATCTGTGTGTGTTGCTGTGTGGGTTCTGTAACTAAAAGTGTGCAGAAGAGTAGACATTCATTTTTATCTTTATTCATTTCTGTATATCTTTCGCCGTTACCTTTGAATGACTTTTGTTACATAACACTGTGAGAGAAAAGATGAGTGGACATAAACACACACAAGGAGAGAGAGAGAGAGAGAGAGAGAGAGAGAGAGGCACTAGGGGGAGCCAAAATGTCACAAGGTAACTCCTGAATTTAATGTGTTATAATACATTAATAAAGGTTTCTTAAATTGAAAACAGACAAAGGCTTTGCTTAAACTGAGGTCCAAATTATTTAAATGATTGATTAATCTAAAATAAAGATTCATCTACACGACTGATTCATCTAAAACAAAGATTCATTTACATAAATGATTCATCTAAAACAAAGATTCATTTAAATGACTGATTCATCTAAAACAAAGATTCATCTTAAACATGATCTAAATCACTGGCTAAGTTCACTGAATCGTTTAATATTCTGATGCCTGTAAGATTTCACTACAGCACTGATTCATTCACATTCAATGAATCACATGATTCATTCATTGACTCAGTTTCCTAGATCAATTTCATAAAATGCCCATGATTGTGATGTGAAACAAAACTAGTTCAAGGTAATTTTTTTCTACAGTAGCTCTGAGACAGAGAGAGAGAGAGAGAGAGAGAGATTCACAGTCTAGGAAGTTCAGATTATGATGAAGTGTTCCATCTGATTCATAACAGAGTTTGAAAAGTCTCACCCGCACATGATGGATACTCACATGCATCTAGTTTTCCCATAATGCCTTGTACCATCAGCACCACTTAATACATCATTTCAACTGTTTTGAATCTTTTTCTTTGAGCGTTGATTTAATAGGTCACTCGGTTATTCCGTTAATGATGCTCAGCGAACACATCACTGCTGCTTCCTCAATAACAGTTCTCTACAATAACAGACCAATGGCATAAAATAAACCAGGTATAATTATAATAATCGGAGATGTAACATTTCCAGAAATATACTGTACCCAAGCCTCTGTCCATTCAGTGTGCTGCATTTTATCAAGGAACAATATGGAGAGTTAATAGAGCAATGTTCTGAGCTGGGAGAGCTTTTCAAATAAACACCATCCTGTGGATTTAATGAATCAGTTCGTTCCTTTATTACAACAAGTCTGAATTCATGTTTATTAAGCTTTAGGTCATGTGATAAAGAACAGTGTCCTGTTTCTAATGTTGTGATTAAAAGTGCACTCCCGAGTGTGTCGTGACGTTCAGTGTGTGAACATGATGTTCTCATGCACAGAAAACATCCATTTTGTTTGTTGAGTCTGTCACACATCAAACATTATAAAGGCTTTGTTCCACCAGGGTCAGATTAGACAACACAGACACCCATGAGGGCTTATGAAATTCTACGTTTTTGCCCAACTATGACGGGTTTCCTCATCCTCGACTACACCATCACAATAAGGTGTTTAGTTAGTGATAGTAAAAACAAAACCTGAGGAAAGAATAAATACATGACACAATTTCATATTTATTAACTGATTGTAGCCAGTGTTCCTGACCCCCATCTGCTCAGCCTGGGACCTGACCTCTGGTGAGAGTCTCATCACCAGGAGGCTGCTTGCAGCTGCTCCACATGGGCAAACTGAAGATACATGAGATTACTGTGGATAGAACCACATAGAATCTATGGAGACTTAATGTCTAATAATCACGATCAGATTTACTTTCAAGTCTCAGTGAATAGTTGATAACTTCAACAAGATAAAAGAAGCCTTTGTTACAGGTATAGTTTGGGGTCAAAGCATAGGGGCAGCTATGATACAGAACCCCTGGAATAAAGTGGTGCTTGCCCAGGAGCCCAACAGTAGCAGCTTGGCAGTGCTGGGGCTTGAAACTAGACTTTCGGGTCAACAACCTAGAGCCTTAACTACTGGACCTACCACTGCCCCACTTCATGTCCTAACTAAAATGAATCTCAAAATACAGTTTTTTTCCATGCCACAGTCACAGGAATTTTAGCAAAGTTTTTTTGTTTCTTTGGTTCTGTAAAGCTGCTTTGAGACAATATTAATTGTTAAAGTGCTATACAAGTAAAATTGAATTGAACTGAGTAATCAACAAAATAGTCCAAGTTAAAAGTCAGAGAGCAAACAATCAGGAAAACAGTCTAAGAGTATGAGCAAAAAGATCCCAATGATACATCAACTGGCCACAAATTCAATATCCTTAAATCATAAAATGATACCAGACAGCTTAGAAATACAGGATGGTGATAAACCCCAGACTTTGCTGAAATCTCTAGGTCTTAATCATGTCTGTAAATGAGGGAATGATTGATACACTCCCTGGGATTTCTCCAGGTTTTCTTGGTTTCTGTGCAATGGACTGGTCTCACATCCTGGGTGTATTCCTGCCTACCAATTTCCGGCTGGCATGTAAACTAACTAACTGATTGCAGGTCACATCAACAGACTGGCAATTCTACTGTGAATGACTTAAAGAAATGGTACAGGTAACTTTCTTTTTAATAGAAATAAAAAAAGCACAATACACAAAGAAATAATTACAGTCATAAAGAACCTGCCTATATATAACCCAATCTTAGCTATTTTAATCTTAACCTAAAAGATTACAAAACAAATCAACAATCTAAAAACACGCAGTAAACCGGAATCACCTGTATGACATGCTGAAAAATACCGGTGCCATGACAAGCAATTAGGTTTTAAACACACCACTCCTATTAAAACAATCAAAACCACATCACACAGTAGGACACCAGAATCAGCTGTAAGACAGCTGCTGAAACATACCACACATTAGCATCAGTCTGTGTGTGCTAAGTTTAAAACAAAAGATAGGAGCTTGCATCCCATCTAGGGTTTATTCCTGCCTTTCACCAGCTGTTCCTGGGATAGGCTATGGATCTACCATGACCTTGATCAAGAGAAGTGGTTACTGAGTGAGTTAGAATATCCTCAGATTTACATGATGCTAATGGCTAGTTAACAAGCTGCCAAAGAAATACAATTGAAATTGAATAAATTATGCATTTGAGATACTCTATGTTTACAAGTCTGCATGAGAGCTCTCCAGTGTTCAGAAATATGTTCCTGCATACCAGACCACACTGTGAAACTGTGCATGTAAAGGGAAATAACAAATAAATAGCTTTATACAGGGACGTTGTGATTCCACTATATTAGGGCTGAAATAAATATCCGATACTATATTTTACAAATTTGAATGAAGGTAAAATATTGTGAAAAAGTGTGTTTATAATTCAAATGGTTTCAGGCCCTAATTGATGTTCTATTCAATTCAATTCAATTTTATTTGTATAGCGTTTTTAACAATGAGCATTGTCTCAAAGCAGCTTTACATGAGAAACAACATAAGAAAACAACAAACATATAAACAGACAGACAGACAGACAGTCCTAGATGTTATCCCAAGTGAGCAAGCCTGAGGTGACTGAGGCGACTGTGGCAAGGAAAAACTCCCTTAGATGGTAAGAGGAACCCATCCTTATTTGGGTGATAATTGTGTGATACAGATACAGCATGTGTATAGTGTTATGTAAATCAATAAGGAGGTTGTTGTCCACAGCGCTGCTTGAATATCCCAATCCTCACAAGCAGAACCCGGCTGGAGCTGGTCCATCTCCGGACGCCACTGGAGCCGGCACAGTCTCTGTATGCCTCGGGATGGGTAGAAGAAGGGAAACAATGGAACAGCATTAGCGTAGCTGCTGTTCATAATATTAGCAGTAATAGATGAATGTGCATTTCATCTAGTTCTCTGCCATTTCTACTCTGGTAAATTTGGTTGAGTTGGTATGTGTTCCGATGATTCTTTCATTCTTTTATTTTCTTGTGAGTTGTGGTTTCATTTGAAGTGACACATGGCACTTTTAGGTTTGGGGCAGAAACTTCCTACAGTAGGGAAAGGGGACTTTAATTTTGACCTTAGGATACCCTGAAACAGGAAGGCCTACTGAAGTAAAAAGGATGGAGGAATTATCTGGTTTTGGAGTACGGTTGGTTCTTTCTTTACTTTTGGAGCTGGTTTTTAATCAGTTGGCCATCCAGTTACAGGAGATAAATGGGGATCTGTATTTACAGTTGGACTTTCATAACGTTATGGCAGTGGGGACTTTTCTCCTTTTTTCTCTGGACTGTTTTTCCTTTTGGGGTTCCAGGCATAAGGACTTCCTCAGAAGGACTATAGATCCCATGTATGGATTGTTTGACCATGACCTTTATGGATAAGTGTTCATTTTACTGTTTTTTTAAAATCAGTACATTTTGTATGTTTCTCTGCTCACATTTGCCTTTGTCTTTGTCAAGCCTCTAAGCAGTTTCTGTTGTACTTAATTATACCCTGTGAGTTTACCAAACTTTAAAGTAGCTTATTAACTGATGGTTTACCAAAGCTGTTTACCAGATTTTTTACAACTTGTATGATATTGTAGTAAGTGGGTGTTTATCAATTGCCAATAATTGCTTTTACATTCTAGACCAAAATCTGAGTTGGTTACATTGTTCCAAATGCATGCTTCCTTACATAAATAATCTTTATTTATACTGTGCATTACTACTTATAAGTTATTACATTGTACTATACTGTTTAGAAGTTATTACATTAATGAATCACAAAAAGACACACAATCATGGGAAAGTCATGAATAAAAGATTAGATAATTCTACACATAAAACATTTTTGCATAACATCCACATTATTCCCTCTGTTAGTTTGTCTACAGAACACATGATATTTCTGCACAACTAGTCCTCTGTCCTGTGGCTCAGATTATATGCCATGGTTAATTCCAGATGGGTGAACTGAGTCGAAACAGATCTTAGATGCTCTCAGACACAACTGTGATCGCAGTTTCTTACCTGTCAAAAAGAACTGCACTAAGCTGGAATACACACCAGACCAAGCACTTTATATATGAATGCACCCCACATCACGTGTGTGTGTGTGTGTGTGTGATGTTAAGTGCTTCTTCTACCATTAGTTACTTGTGACCTGTAGTTGCAATTATAGCAATTGCTGCTGTTGCTGCTGCTGCTACTGCTGCTGTTGCTGCTGCTGCTCCCACAAGTCGTGACGCAGTATGTTTGGTGTATATTTTGTTGCCATTCAATCTTCGTAACTCTTCTATTTTATTCAGAAGCTCACGAACCTGGCACTGATCCTGCTGTTTGTTCTGAAAAACATGGTACTGTCCATTGCACTGCTCCACTAGATTTGTCAGTGTTGGGCAGTTATCCAGGTGATTTTCCATCGAATCTGTCAGTAAATCTCCGTAAGTAAACAGAACCATGGTGCAGTCTCGTGCTTCTTCTCCAAAGTTGTTCTGAATCCACTCAAGCACTTTCTTTTCTTCCTCTGTGAATCTCACACCCAGTTTGATGACTATTAGGATTACATGTGGACCAGGAGCACAAAGGTGTAGCCCTTTGTTAATTTCTCTTTTCAAGTCTTCTTTAGTCAGGGACGTGTGGCAGATTCCCGGTGTATCTACTACAATAATCGCCTTGTCTTCTAAAATAGTGCAGCCTCTTTTACTCACATTGGTGATGGAATGAAAGGCACATGTGTCCTTAAACACTCTTCTGTTTAGGATAGTGTTTCCTGTAGCACTCTTTCCCGACCCACTTTTACCCAACATAAAAATCCTCAGTTCTGTATCTGCAAAATAAAAAGGTTTCAGTATTGTTTAGCAATCTCTGGAATAAATGCAAATTTCAATTTAACATTTAACATCAGTAAAATTGGTCTAAGTACTCACCTTCCATATCCATTTGTAGCTGTGGTGTTTAATGTAGGCTTCAGAGTTCAGTGATACCTGTGGACATGGCCCATAAATCAGTGTTTTTTATTCAAAGAAAATGCAAGCAAGCTATGATCTCCATCTCAGGCTGACCGAGCAGTGAATATAAAGAAGAGCCAGTAGGACAGAACTACAGGGCTTTACAGTAAAAAGGAGAGTTTTTGCCACCTGCAGCAGGTAGGGACTGTACTGAGTGGTGGTTTAGGTTGTAGGTTAAGTGGCTAAGAAAATTTAGCCTCATGTGGCCTAGGCAACCTTCCAAACATGCTTTTACATAAATCACAAAAACAGATGATAATAATAATAATAATAATAATAATAATAATAATAATAATAATAATTATTATTATTATTATTATTATTCCCCCAAACATCCAACATGAGCTGTCCCTCTGATGGAGTACAAGCTGTACTCGTTCCTAATCCTGTCCAACCGTGTGACTCCCAAAGAGAACCTCAACATCTTCAGCTCTGCTACCTCCAGCTCTGACTCCTGTCTCTGTCTCAGTGATACTGCCTCTAAACCATACAGCATGGCCGGTCTCACCACTGTCCTGTACACCTTCCCCTTGATTCTCGCTGAAATTTTTCTATCACACAAAACTCCCTTTCTCCACCCATTCCAACCTGCCTGCACTCGCTTCTTTACCTCTTTCCCACACTCTCCATTACTCTGGACTGTTGACCCCAAGTACTTAAACTCCTGTACCTTCTTCACCTCTTCATCCTACTGTTCCACTTCCCTCCCTTTCATTCACATACATGTACTCAGTCTTACTATGACTGACTTTCATTCCTCTTCTCTCCAGGCATCTTCTCACTCTCTAAAACCCTGTTAAACAAAGTAGTTAAAACTTCCACTGCCGCCTCTCCTAGACACTTCCAGACCTCCACCGGGATGTCATCAGGACCAACTGCCTTTCCACTTTTCATCTTCAAAGCCTTCCTGACTTCATCCTTTCTAATCTTATCTACATTCTGTTCCACAGAGTTCACCCCTTCTACTCTTTTTCCCTCTGATGTTCCTCATTCATCAGCTCTTCAAAGTACTCCTTCCATCTCCTCTGTACACTCTCCTCACTTGTGAGCACCTTTCCATCTCTATCCTTAATAACTCTAACTTGCTGCACATCCTTCCCATCTCGATCCCTCTGCCTAGCTAACCTGTACAAGTCCTTCTCTCCATCTCTAGTGTCTAACCTAGTGTACAACTCATCAAACACCTTCTGCTTGGCCTTAGACACCTCCCTCTTCACTCTGTGCTGTAACTCCTTGTATTCCTGTCTATTCTCTTCAGTCCTGTCCATGTCCCAGTTCTTCTGGGCTAACCTCTTCCTCTGAATACTATCCTGAACTTCCTCATTCCACCACCAAGTCTCCTTATCTTCTTTCCTCCTTCCAGATGACACACCCAGCACCTTTCTTCCTGTCTCCGTGATCACTTCTGCTGTAGTTTCCCAGTCATCTGGCAGCACTACCTGACCACCCAGAGCCTGCCTCAACTTCTGTCTAAATTCCTCACAACATTCCTCCTTTTTCAGCTTCCACCATTTGGTTTTCTTCTCCATCTCTATCTTTGACCTCTGCTTACAGACCATCAAATTCATCCTACACACCACCATCTTATGCTGTCTGGCTACACTCTCTCCCACTACCACTTTACAGACACTAATCTCTTTCAGATTGCCTCTTCTACATAGGATGTAGTCTACCTGTGTGCTCCTACCTCCACTCTTGTAAGTCACTCTATGCTCCTCCCTCTTCTGAAAATAAGTTTTAACCACAGCCATGTCCATCCTCTTAGCAAAGTCCACTACCATCTGTCCTTCAAGGTTCCTTTCCTTAACTCCAAACTTGTCCATCACCTCCTCATCACCTGTGTTCCCCTCACCAACATGTCCATTAAAATCTGCTCCTATCACCACTCTCTCCCCCGTAGGAATAGTCTCTATCACCTCATCTAATTCACCCCAGAATCTCTCTTTCTCCTCTAACTCACAACCTACCTGTGGGGCATAACCACTAACAACATTCAACATCACCCCTTCAACCTCTAACTTCAGACTCATCACCCTGTCTGACACTCTCTTCACCTCCAGAACATTCCTCACAAACTCCTCCTTCAGGACCACACCTACCCCATTTCTCTTACTATCCACACCATAATAAAACAGCTTGAAAGCCTTGCTCCCCTTCCACCTGGTCTCCTGTACACACAGTATATCCACCTTCCTTCTCTCCATCATATCAGCCAGCTCTCTACCTTTCCCTGTCATAGTACCAACATTCAGAGTTCCTATTCTCAGTCCTACACTCTTACCTTTCCTCTTCTCTCTCTGTCTGCACACTCTCCTTCCTCCTCTACTTCTTCAACCAACAGTAGCCCAATTTCCACCGCCGCCTTGTAGGTCAATGGCGCCGATGGTGGTCATTCTTAACCAGGGCCTCGACTGATCCAGTATGAAATTCAGAGTACTGACGATTCGCATGATTAAATTTGGCAATGTTTTATGCCGGATGCCCTTCCTGACATAACCCTCTCTATTTATGCAGGCTTGGGACCGGTCACTGGAGTGAGAAGTCACTGGACTGTGACTCCCATGGCTAGATTAATTATTATTATTATTATTATTATTATTATTATTATTATTATTATTATTATTATTATTATTACTATTCAGTACCATTTTTTAATACAAAATCACAGCAATTTTATCCCCAGTATTCTAAGAGAATTAGCTTTTGCTCTTTTTGGTTCCTTAATGAATGTAGTGTCAAGAATCTTCACATTTACACCGAGCGCCATGAGTGCTTTGTTTTGACTCATGTCTTGTCTCCTCCTTTGTTTTCCACCTTGGCTATTTCCCTCATTTGTCTTGATTGATGTCATATCTTACCTGTTTTCAGTTTCAATTAAAACCCTGTGTGTGCGAGAGAGAGATTCTTTGCAAAGTATACTCTCACTTTTGTTTAATCTCATCATTACTAAACTTCTTTTGTTCATTCTTAGCAAGCCTTGTCCTCATGTTAGTTGGCTTGGATTTTTGACAACAAGTTGTTTTCTAAATCTGACTTTACCTCCCCCTAATAACCCTATCTGCACCTCGTATTAACCATAACTATGTTATTATGTCATATTCATATCATATTCATATTCAAGCAATTTTAATCCTAGTGTAAGTAAAGAAAAGTTATTTACTCAAAAATTTGCATGCAGGTCTCTTTAATGAACATAAACATAAATTGAGGTTACTTACTTTAAAGTTTAGATGAGATGACAGAACTGGATATGGTGAGTTCTTTGCAGATTCTTTCCACAATGAAATGCCTTGAGTTCCAGCTTACACCCAATTTACTGTCTTTGACACGTCACATATAATTTACTCCACCTACAGGGCAGCTTTTATAAGCAAGGGCAGTAAAGAATGCTGGCTTTCCACCACTGAATAATGTGTACACCTACATGTTCATTTATCTGTTGCAAATTTGGCAGAATGATAGCAAAGTGGCTAGCTGATGTTGGCACTTCACAGCTCCACAGAACCTCACCTGGTCCATCAACATTAGCTCCATTACCAAGAAATCCCAGCAGCGTCTCTACTTTCTGTGGAGGCTGATGAAAGCCCATCTACCTCCCCCATCCTGACCATGTCCTACATAGGGACCATCGAGAGCATCGTGAGCAGCTGCATCACTGCCTGGTTTGGGAATAGCAACGTTTCAGATTGCAAGACCCTGCAGCGGATAGTGAGGACAGCTGAGATCATTGAAGTCTCTAGCCGGTCTATCGTGGACATTTACACTACACACTGCATCTGCAAAGCCAACAGCATTGTGGATAACCCCACACACCCCTCACACACACTCTTCACTTACTTTTTCGTCCTTAGCTCTCTGTCTTCAAACAATGTCTGAAGACCTACCTTTTCCTGAAGCACATAAACTTGCTCTTATCTTTTCCTGTTTTTATGTGTTGTTACATGTTTAAAAAAATAATAATAATAATTTTAGGCTAATGGTAATGGTATTGAGCCAGTTCATTGATAGAGACTTAAAGCACTTTTGTATGTCGCTCTGGATAAGAGCATCTGCCAAATGCCAGAAATATTCTATGTAGCTCTGCTTTTGTGTAGCACCATGGTGCTGGTGGAATGTTGATTTATTTCACTATACTCTGCATCATCTATATATGGTTAAAATGATAATAAAAGCTTCTTGACTTGATTTGTATGTTCTCCTTGTCACAGTTTCACCCAACAACACCATGCCCAACCCCTAAACACCACCAGATGTCCCTGCTGCCCAAGTGCTAACAATTCCAGTTCCAGAGATTCTAGCATACACTGCAAAATCTGGGGTTCATTTCCATCCTGTAAGTTTTGTTGTGTCTTACTATGATTTATGAATGTAAAATTTGTAGACTGTTGATGTATCATTGTGATTCTTGCCTTCACCCTTGGACTGTCTTTTCTGTCTGACTCTCTGATTTTTCACCTTTGTACTATTATACAGTACACCTTTACACTCCCTGGGTTTCCTCCCTCATAGGGGCAATTCAGTGGCTAAGACGACATGCCCTTGGTGTAGCCCTCAACCCACCCTGCTCCAGGGGTGCTGCATCCTGACTACATGTTTCATATTTGATGAAACAATTTCACTGTGCAGTAATGTATATGTGACAAATAAAGGCTACTTCTAAATAAGTGTTTTCATGCTACCATGTGCTGGACTGGTCTAACATCCTGAGTGTATTCCTGCATCCCACCCGGTGTTCCTGGGACTGGCTCTGGATTACCCATGACCTTATCAAGTTAACAATTACTGAATGTGAGGGAATAAGCGGGAAAAAGAATTCTACCAATTAAATTTCTCAAATACAGATACAGAGCAGTTTCTTCCTGGCATATAGACTAACTGATTACAGGAAACATTAACAGTATGGTAGTTTTTGTTTGAGTGATTTTATAGAGACGATACAAGTAGCTTTCTTTCTAATTTGTTTCCAGTAAATCAAGCCAGTAAATCAAGTTTCAGTATGTTCTGTTGTAACTGCCTAGTGTATTTTCACTTTCTCATAGATGCTCTGGTGTACCATCAGTGACAAGCTTTTATTTACTTCTGTGTCACTAAGCAATAAAGAACCTGTCCCGTGGCAAATTATACAGCCACTCATTATACAAGTATTTTAGGCACCAAGAACATTCATTCATTCATTCACTGTCTATACCTGCTTATTCCTAGGATTCCTAGGGTCATGGGGGTCTGCTGGAGCCTATCCCAGCGCACATAGGGCGAAAGGCGGCACCAAGAACATGTCTTAGCTAATTTAATCCATTCCTATCTTAACTAAGATTACAAAACAAACAAACAAAAACACACAGTAAACTGGAATCACCTGCCTGGCACAGGGAATTCTTCAACAATTTTTATAAAAAGTGCACAACCATGTTGCACCTTAATATCAGCCTGAATGTAGGGCCCCTTTACCCATCCTGCCATCCTTCTTGAAGCCCCTCTTACCATATTTCTTTAAGGGCGCTCCAGCCACCTTATGATCCTTCTTTAATGCCCCTCTTAACATCCTGCCATCCTTCACCAGGTTCTGCTGAAGTCATGGCTCCACTGGGTCCTTCTGGGTTTGTGTTTGCATCCTGGCTCCCTTGAGGGTGATGGTGGTGGAGGAAGTAAGATGGTCTGAGCAATTTTTTGCTGGGAATTTTTTTACTACTTGGTTTGATATGCAGTGAAATTATACAAGTCTGGCTTAACTGTACAAATACTTTGTGGGCCAGTGTAGGTGCTTCTAAATATGATTGATTACAATTGTCCCAGTAGTTTAGTCAGCTATTTTGTGACAAAGGTAAAGCACATTAGGACTTTCTCACTAGGAATATTCACACTGCTTAACCTGAGGGAAAACAATAAATATGATGTTTACGTATATAATTTGTTGAATAATTGCACATATTACACAAATTGTTAGAATTTCCAAATTCTACTTCAAGCTAATCCCACATCTTACAGGAAAAGGTTAAAATAATTCAAATGTCCATACATTCAAACAAATGCTTATGAGTAAATTGTATCAGCATTTAAGAAAATATCATGCAGAGGAATCTTATACACTAATAAATGTCCAGCCCATGTACTTGAAAAGGGCAGGAATAACTCACAGTTTAGTTTTGTAATGTAATGCTTCCTATTACTCTGTGATATCTGACATTGTCAGGTCTGGCTGTGTCCTAATTAGAAATGAGTACATTACATTTGTGGCATTTGGTAGACACCCTCATCCAGAGCAATGTATATACATTTCACTTATATAACTGAGCAGCTGATGATTAAGGACCTTGCTCAAGGGCCAAGGGGTAGCAGCTGTGGGGAGTAGTGGGATTTGAACACACGACCTTCTGATCAGTTTAACATCTTAACCACTTAGCTACCACTCTCCATGTAAATTTAGAAATGAGTATTGACCTTTATTATGTTTTGGCCAACACAGGGGTTTGTCAAAAATGTCTTGGTATGAAGCTGAAGCATTAAGAGTTCCTTTCACTGGAACTAAGAGGCCGAGCCCAACCCCTGAAAAACAACACCTGAACTCAATGATTTGGAGGGGTGTCCCAAAACCTTTGGCAATATAGTGTATATCAGTGAACAGCTTGACCATGAAATAACTAGCAGTGCATTTCATCACAATATTTTACTGATGGCCCTGCTGGTTTTGTATTCTGGCTTCCCCGAGTTTGAGGGTGGTGGAGGAATTATGATGGACTGGGAATGTTTTGCTGGGAAATCCTTTTCCACTTAGTTTGATATACAGTGAATTATAAAAGTGTGGCTTAACTGTACAAATACTTTATGGGCCAGTGTTGGTGCTTCTTAATACGATTAATTAAGTTCCCTTTCCTGCTTGCATCTTGACTGCAATTGTCCCAATAGTTTAGTCAGTTATTATGTGAGCAGAGAAAGCTAAAGCACATTAGGACTTTCTCAGTAGGAACATTCACATTGCTTAACTTGAGGGAAAACAATAAATATGAGGTTTACATATCAAATAATAGTTCCACATTTTTTATTACATTTTTCAATATTACACACATTGTTAGACTTTCCAAATTCTACTTCAAGCTAATCCCACATCTTACAGGAAAGGGTTAAAATAATTCAAAATGTTCATACAGTCAAACAAAAAAAAACATAACAATGCTAATGAGATAAATGTTTCAACCCTTTAATGTTCTGTGTGACCGTTTCACCGAGTCAATATATTTCATTAACAATTTTTTTAACTTAACCCAAGTGGATTGGGCAGCCGTTTGGTAGAGGCCTAAATAAATTTTAAATTTAAATAACTTTGGGGTCTGTTAAAAAAACAGTTATATATTGTTGTTATTATTGACTGAATTAATTAAATAATGCAAAATAAGAATTTTTCCATTGCTTTGGACATTAAAGGGTTAAGTCCAAACCCATTTAAGAGGTACATTTAAAAAAAATATCACGCAAAGGAAACTAATAAACGGATCCAGTCCATGTACATGTACCATGAATGAATCACAGTTCAGTTTTGTAATGTAATGCTCCTTATTACTCTGTGATATTTGACATTGTCAGGTCTGGCTGTGTTAAATGAGATTGAGTATTGACTTTCATTATGTTTTGGTCAACACTGGATTCATTTTCTGAGTAAAATTCCTAAAACTGCTAGTCCTGCAGCTATTCCTGTAGCAGCAACAAAGCCTAAAGCAAACATTTCCCCAGATCCGGCCTTTCCCTGAGCATAGTTGTACATCTCAGAAGTGTAATAAAGCTTGCCATTCATCAAAACCATGTTATCAATCTTCTGCATCAGCTCTTCTACCTGGGAAGGATTGGAATCATTGTTGTTAAATGCATGATAGCGATTTCCACAGCTGCTGAGGAGCTGCCATAGTTCTGTGCTCTCTGCCAAAAAGTCTTCCAGTTTCTCCTCTCTAAGCTGATCAATATGAGTGAACACAATAATGGTGTAGCGCAAGGCATGTTTTCCAAAGTTCTCCTTAATCCACCGCAGTATATTCTTTTCTTCATCTGTGAATCTGCCCAGTTTGACCACCAGCAGGAACACATGAGGACCAGGAGCTGACATGCTCATACACTCATCAATTTCTTCTCTTAATTGGCGTGGAGTTAGCACTGTGTTAAACAAGCCTGGTGTATCAATAACCCTAATGTGCCCACTTGTTTTCACTTCACATTTTTTAGTCACTAATACAGGAGAAGATTTCACTTCAAAATAGTTGCTCTTAAGGATGGTGTTTCCAGTGGCACTTTTCCCTGATCCAGTTTTCCCCAGAAGAACAATCCGCCGCTCCATTGCTAATATAAAAAATTAAGAAAGAAAAAGTAATTTAAAAAAAGGTTGTATATTTAAAAAATAAATGAAAAACATCTCAAATTGAAAAAAAAATTAAAGTGGAAAAATAGACATGTCATGAACTTTTGCTCTTGGAAAGTAATACCAACATAACCACATCATTAAGCATTCCAAAGCTTTTACTCCCAAACAGATGGAAGAAATAGTTTCACTAATTTCCTCTTCAAAATCATCAGGTAGTGTACTCAAGCCTTTATCTATACTTACCTAAAACAGATACACCCAGAAACAATCAAACAACTATTAGGAATAATTACTCCTCTCCTACCTTTTGTAACAAGGTGAAGTTGTTACAAAAGGTAGGAGAGGAGTAATTATTTGAACCTGCATTGTTCTCTTGTTTTCTCGGTTTTTCACCATCCGCTACCCCTTTCCTTCACAACTCGTACCACCTGCTCTGAAACAACTTCAAGAAGCCAGTTCTTCACCGAATTTTTCCTAAGGAGCACATACAATCTGAACAGAATACGGTAGGGCGACAAGTGGAAAATGGCATTCCATACCACCAGGTGGCACTATGAATAACTGGTAATGCCATTCATTGACAAGATTTTAGAGACATGCACAACAGTAGCATAATCGTGTATATCAATGACATACTCATTTATTGCAAGACCCTGGACAACCATGTATTTCCTGTCCGCACTGTGCTCTCTCGACTACTATGGAACAAGCCAAGGTTCAAGCAGTTACAGAATGTCTGAACCTCCACCCCTGGAATATCCTCCCACCTGACAGTAGGTGCCTTCTAGCCTTTGACTCAGGACCATCCAATAAGTGCACAGTTCTCTCAGTTCTGGCCATCCAGGCATCCACATGACAACAAGGCTAGTACAAAATACCTTCTGGTGGCCAACTCTAATTCAAGATGTTAAAGACTATGTCCAGGTCTGAAAAGTCCTGGAAAAGTGCACAATCCAAGACCTTACACCACAGCACCCCTGGTCGCACATCATGATTTATTACAGATCTGTTTACAGGGATATATAGTCATCATGGTCATTGTAGATCTCTTCTTTAAAGCTTGCAGACTTATGCCACTCAAAGAAGTCTGCCCAGCAATGAAGATAACCACAGCTTTTTTTCCACCATCTTCCACAACTAAGGTTTCCTCAGTCACCATCAGCCTAACCTCGGGGTACCACCCACAATTGAACAGCCAAGCTGACTTAAGCTGTGTGGGAGAGTGCCCATGTCCATCTACAGTGCGCCATCAGGCACCAACCTCTGCAGGCTTACCGCCAGCATCGACCTCACCTACCAAACCAACCTGGACAAACGATCTGGCTTTCTACAAGAAGACTCAGACTCACTTGCCATAAGCTTAGCCCTAGATATTTAGGACCTTTCAATTTTTTAAGGAAGATAAACCCAGTCACGTACTGTCTCCACCCCTCCAGCTACGGTACTGATGTTGTGGGCTGGCTTGAAGGGGATGTGTGGAAAGAAGGGGTTATTTCCACACATCCCCTTCAAGCCAGCCCACAACATCCCTCACACAGACAACACTGAAACAGAAATTAAGGGGTCACCTGCATACCTGGTCCATACCATACTGGACTCCCTTCTGAAAAAAAGGCCAGCTTCAGTATCCGGTTAATTGAGAAGGGGATTGCCCCAAGGAGAGGTCATGAGTCTGTTTTTTGACATCCTGCACTCCTTGGTAACGGAAGAATTTCACAGGGACCACCCTGACAAACCTGCACCATGGCCCCACGGGCGCCCACGTAGATGAACACCAAGAGGTGTCCTGGGGGAGGGAGTATTTCTGTAATGACTTCACCTGTACCTCCCCTTCCAATCCTCCAGAGGGAACCCTCCCCTGAATGTTGACATTGGCTTCAGGTCAAAGGGCATGTCCTGCTTTTGGTCTTCTTAAGCCATGCTTACGCTATTATTCAGTTTTGTTAGTGTTAGCTATGTACCAAGCCATTCATTGAATTATTCTCTCTGATTGCTTTTTCTGTGTTTTTACTCTTTGGATTTTGTGTATTGGATTTTGTTGCCACATTGTTTGCTTTATAATTTTTTGTCTTTTTTTGACCACATATTTTCCCTGTCGTTTTGGATTATCTCCCTTTGGATTTTTCTGTTTAATAAAAACTCTGCTCAATGATTTTACACCATCTGCTTCTAGGGGTTCATTCCACCTATTTTCTTTATTTTTTTAAAACTTACAGTTATCTAAACACTGATGCTTGCATAGTACTAAAACAGCGTTGGATATAGTGGTAAATAACACTGGAACTAGAATAGCCTAAAGATCGAAGAACAATGAAGACAATGAAAACAGTGTCACTATTTGCCCTGAATTCACCAAAAACTTTCTCTCTAGTAAAAAACAAAATGGCAACAGAATCTTTCACACACAGTTGATTTTTGTTTATATAGAACAGGAGGAAATGGCAAACCATCAGATTAACCCTTGAATGTAAATTTTGTTCCTTTTCTAAGTCCTAGTTAAGATCTGTCAGTTGGCAGTGATTTAAATAACACTATAAAATAACAATGTGTTCTGACTAACACTAAAATGATCTGAACAAAAAAAATTATTTTGTTTTTCAGAACTGAAAGCCATTAAAATGAAAAGGCAGAACTGAAACACTGTACACTGCCGTAGTAAAGCTCATGTACACTCATATACTCTCTGCCTTAAATAAAACTGCTGGAAAAAATGACACAGCATACTGGATGGGGCATCATATCAGCTAATAATTTCTCATTGTTCCAAATTGAGAAAAAACTGATTGATTATTGCAGGTACTTACTTTAGAGTTTGGAAGTGAAATGAAAGGGTGAGAAGAGTCTTGTTCAGTCTTGTAGATTGTGTTGTGAAGATCTGTTGCGTTCCACTGCTTTCTGACACATAATCATATAATCCATGTCATGCAAAAATCTGTTGTTAAACTACCTGTTAAGCAGGTTTTGTTAGGAAAGGGTAAGGCTACATTATAGCACTCACATTAGTTTTCTACTGATGGCTGGTTGCATTAGATGGAAGTCATAAATATATCAGTTACCAGCAGTGCATTTTATCACAAGGGTTTACAGATAACCTAAAAAATGGAATGGTGTGAACTATTCACACACACACACACACACACACACACTTATGTTAAGGCAAAAAGCATTCATACTTTCCAATTTCTTCCAAAATTTTATGCAAAGAAACCTTTATTTATCACATATAGATTACAAAACAATAAAAAAAAAACCTTTTCCTCCGAGTTTATGATGTTGGGTTCAAAGCACAGGTTCAGCCATGATGCAGCACACATAAAGCAGAAGGGTGCTTATGGGCCCATCAGTGGCAGCCTGGCCATGTTAGGACCTGACCTACCAATTAACAACCAAGAGCCTTAACTATTTGAACCATCACTGCTCTAGTTTTCAAATGTGTGTCATTTATTTTTTTCCACAAATATTTTTATTGATTTTTTCATTATATTTATGAAAAGCACAATAAAACTCCCGTCCCCTGAGCCACCCCCTTCTCATAGAAGTCCTCAATTTTCCCTTTTGCAAGATAAGTAAGTCTTTCCAAAGCCAGGTTATGAGACATTTCCCTGATCCACTGACCTGAAGTAAGTCCTTGAATGTCTTTCCATTTTGAGGCAATAACATGCTTGGCTTGCAACAAACAGAAATTAATAAGCCTTTTCTTCTTTCCATTCAACAAAAGATTTTCAGAATACACAATTTAGCATCTACAGGAACATCACTTTCTATTATTCTAGAAGTTAGGTACAAGATTTCCTTCCAAAATTTCTTAATTTTCTCACATTCCCACATACAGTGAAACAGTGTACCTATTTCACTATTACATTTAACACAATTATCAGGAATATTGAGGTTAAACTTATGGAGTTTTACTGGAGTTATATACATTCTGAGTAACCATTTATATTGTAACAACCTAAATCTAGTATTAATAGTTTGAGTTTGGGCTAGGAGGCAGGTCTCTTCCCAGGCCTCTAGTAAAATGTCAGTTTGAAGACCATGTTTCCATGCAGATAGATATGAAAGGGAGTTTTCCTTTGAACCTGTAAGAAGTATATTATAAAACTTTGATAAATGACCTTCAGTATGTAAATGGTTCAAGGTGAAGTTTTCAATAGAGGATAATGGGGGTTCAGAAGATGACAATGTGTTTATTTATAAAACTCCTAATTTGAAGATATTTATAAAAGTGTTTTCTAGGGAGGTTATATTTGTCAGCTAGTTGTTCAAAAGACCTTAGAATTCCCTCGCTATATAAATCTTTTATTTTATTTAATCCTTTCTTTGACCAAAACCTGAATCCCATATCGGCTCTCCCTGGTTTAAATTCAGTGTTACACCAAATTGGTGAGAAACATGAAAGTTTAAGAGACTCGTCTAAAAAGGTATGAGCTTGATACCAAACTAAAATGGTCTTCCTAAGAAAGGGATTTTGGGTGTTTTTGTTTGAAATTTGTGCTGAATAAAGGTTTAGCTGTAATGGCAGTTTTAATGAATTATTTTTAATATTTACCCAGGATGGGATATCTGTATTTGAAAAGTAATATATAGCTGTAGATAGTTGAGCTGCCCAGTAATAGAGTTTCATGTTGGGCAGTCTAAGCCCTCCACGGTGGTAGGGAAGGTATAGAAGAGAAAGACAAAGTCTTGGCCATTTATTGTTCCAAATGAACCTGATAAAGTTTTTGTTCAGTGTAGAAAAAAAAGTGTCTGGAAGTGGAAGCGGGATAGACTGGAAAAGATACAAAACTTTGGCAGGATTGATATTTTAATGATGTTAATATGTCCAATCATTGAAATGGGTAACGAGTTCCATGTCTCTAAACTCTCAATTATTTTTTGTACCACAGGGTCATAATTGATGGATATGATCTTATCTGTGTTGGGAGCTATTTTAATTCCCAAGTAACTGAAACCCTCAAGGGTGTAGGGGAACTGCGTGTTCATTTGGGGGGCATTTTCTCTCCTGGTCATTCAATAATAACAGGGCACTTTTTCTGTTGTTTATTTTATATCCAGAGAATTCTCTGAAAGTGTTGAGAAGCTGAGTAAGGGCTTGCACAGAATTTCCTATATTTGTTAAAAACAAGACAAATATCATCTGCAAAAAGAAATAGACAATATTCAATGTCCCCTATCCTGATACCTGAAATCTCAGAGGACTGACGAATAGCCATAGCTAGGGGTTCAATAGCGAAAAGAAATAATAAAGGAGACAATGGACATCCCTGCCATGTGGATCTACAAAGACTGATAGATTTTGAAATTTGATTGTTTGTTGAAATTTTAGCTAAAATGTGTGTCATTTCTGGCAGGAACAATTCACTACCGTTCCACAAGGAGGCAATGGTCCCTTCAACTGTAGCACTTCTTGCAACACATAGCAACCTTGAGACTCAAAACTTGTTGGTTGTTTTATTCCTTTGCCATCTACAATCTACAAAACATTAAACTGTGTGTATATAAAGTATAAATAAAGAATGAATCACATAACATCCACACACACTAAAAAGGTTACAAATATTTCTATAAAAAGAAACTAGAACAGGGACTTCTACTTTTACAGAAGGACATTCACTATCCAACCCATAACGTCCAGTTATGATCAAAAGAAAAAAGATGTCTATAACATTTATAAGAGGGTACAGCTTCTTGACTCCTGCCCCTTTCTCAGGAACATCTCGGTGGTACAGTAGCCCTGTCCATTCTTCTGAATCAAGACCTCAATCTTCTGCAGCATTACCTTGACCTGAGTTTGGTCTTCTTTCTCCTGGTTGTTGAAGATGTGATAGTCTTCTCCACAGTTTTGGACGAGCTGCCGGAGAGCTGAGCTGCTATTTAAAACTGCCCTGTGGTTTCGTCCGCAAGAGTCTCCGTGAGTGATCAGGACTAAAGTGCGCTTCAGAACCTCTGGGCCAAATCTTTCATACAGTAATTGATCAGGGAAGGAGAATTTATAAGGAGAAGGTACAACAAGCAAAAACACATGAGGGCCAGGTCTACACAAGGAAAGACATTGTTCCAACTCTTCACAGTACTTCAAAAAGTCATACTTAGAGGAGCCTTTATCGTAACCCTTAGTGTCGATCACAGTGATGGATTTATTCCCCACCATTCCATCCTGCCTCTTGCCCATTTTGGTAACTTTCATGGTGTCCTTCCCAAATGCCTCTCTGCCCAGGATGGTGTTTCCTGATGAACTTTTTCCTGTTCCAACACCTCCCAGTAGCACAATCCTCACATCAGATACTGCAAAGCAACACAACTCTTAGAAGATCATGCTTTACACATTAATGATGAGTATATCAGTGTTCCCGAGTAGTGTTGTCTCAATGAGTCTGGACTTAAGCTTTCATAACGTAAATGTTGTTTTAAAAAACTTGAAATATTAGAGTTTAATATCTCGATCATCAATATAAACAATAATAGTACTAATAAACTAGACTCATGATGTTAGGGTTAGGCTTTTGGATCAGAGGATTAATGAGTTTAAACTCACCTGGATCAGGTAGTAAACCCCCTGTAGCTCCCTTCTCCTCCTCCCATTTTTTCCTTTGCCCCGCTCTCCATGTCTCCTCCTGTCTCCTGAGATCTTCTTTAACAACCTTAGCTTCCATCTCTCTCTTCCTCTCTGGAAGTGACTTCACTGACTCTTCCTGTTTCGTAGGAAGTGTCACATTTCCACATTTTACATTAACCCCAGTCACATCATTCTCTTTCTTCACCTCTACACACCTGTCTACACTGGGATTTGGCTTGCTTTCATGTCCCTTGACCATTTTTTCTATCTCCTGTCTCACTTTTGTTGTTCTCCGTCTATCAGCTGCTTCGTACATCTCTTGAGTGTAGAACCCATCTGCGTTTTGTTGGACCATGACCTCAATCTCCTGCAGAAGTTTAATGATCTGAGTAGGATTACCTTCTCTCTTACTGTTTATCACACAATATCTACCTCCACAGCAGCTGATCAAATCTCTGGTACTAGCATCTTCAGAAAATGTCACTAACTGTCTGTTGGTCATTTCTTCTTTTCCTGTGAACAATATCATGCAGAACTTCAAAGCTGCTTCTCCAAAGTTCTCGCTGATCCACTTCACAGCTTTTCTGTCATCTTCTGAGAATTCACCCACTTTGGTCACCAGCAGGAACACATGAGGACCAGGAAAAGAAAGCAACAAGCCCTTCTTCAGTTCTGTCCTCCATTGTTCTGTAGTGAGGGACGTACTGTTGATTCCTGGAGTGTCAATCACTGAGATGATTCTTCCCTCCACTTTCGCTGTCTGTATCTCACACTGTATAGTTTCAGTTTCTTTGAAAGTTTCTTTTCCTAATATTACATTAGCTGTTGCACTTTTTCCAACACTACGGTGACCAAGAAGCATTATCCTGAGATCCTTACCCACTACAAGAAATTAAAAAACACTGATGAAGATCATCAAACTGAAACTAAAACTTAATTACAGTTTTATGCATTAAATAGCATGTCAAATATTTTACTAACTATCACATGCTGTTTGACATACCTGAATGGCGTAAAGCCATTTTTTTTTCAAATCCTCGTTTGTTTGTGCTCATTTGTGCTTTCTTTTAGTCTTTGTGCAACTCCAAGAGCCTGGACATAGAAAAGAGATGCAAAAACACGCTTTTGTGGAAATCTACTATCCCAGATGTGGCTCTATGAACTGTTTTGCACAAAATGAATATCAAATGCAATACAATGAAATGTTCTTTCTTTTGAATTTAATAAGACAAAAAAAAAAAAAACACACACAGCTTATCATGTTACAGAAAAAAACATTACTCCTCTGTCCTGGAGATGTCAGAAAACTTAAACTCCTTCCACACATGTTAAGTAAACACCTTCATACAGAAACCATCACCTTTGCGTGTTTATACAGTTTTTTATACATTTTCTGAATTCTCAAGACTGACATCTTCACCAAGCAGTTAATTAGCAATTCATGTTTAGTGATACATGTCTTGCTTTTTTCAGACTGGGCAGTGTTACAAATTCTCTACTAAATGCCATGTACATAAATAGAGATCATGTAAAGCTTCCACTATTCAGGACCCTGTAGGTAAGCTGTTACCTGGGAATTTATGCTCCATGTATTTACCTGTCTAATATCGTGTTGGTCCATCTTTTGTTGCCATAACAGCTGTGACCCGTCCTGCACTGTGTATTCTGACCCCTTTCTATCAGAACCAGCATTAACTTCTTCAGCAATTTGAGTAACAGTAGCTCGTCTGTTGGATTGGATCACACGGGCCAGCCTTCTCTCCCCACGTGCATCAATGAGCCTTGACCGCCCATGACCCTGTCACCGGTTCACCACTGTTCCTTCCTTGGACCACTTTTGATAGATACTGACCACTGCAGACCGGGAACACCCCACAAGAGCTGCAGTTTTGGAGATGCTCTGATCCAGTGGTCTAGCCATCACAATTTGGCCCTTTTGGTCAAACTCGCTCAAATCCTTACTCTTGTCCATTTTTCCTGCTTCTAACATCAACTTTGAGGACAAAATGTTGACTTGCTGCCTAATATATCCCACCCACTAACAGGTGCCATGACGAGGGGATCATCAGTCTTATTCACTTCACCTGGCACTGCTCAGGATTGTATGCCTAATCAGTGTATGCTTGAGTATTACTGAAACTCTTACTGAATTGCATTTCCAAAGAAAATAAAAATTTTTTTTTACTCTTTAAGGACGGTCTCTTCTTCTCTCATCTCTCAGTGAAGGTATATTACATATGCTCCAGTGTTTCAGCTGGAGTCAGCTTCAGTATTTAGCCGGAGTAAGCAGTGACTTGAATAAAATAACTCTGAATTCCTACTCTCTGAAACTCTGCCTTTTCATCTAATTTGAAAACTGTTCAGCTACGTTTTGCTAATTTGCTTACCTGGCAATTTTTAACTATGTTAGACTGTTTTCTTCATTAAAGCACTGTGTAAGGACCAAGTCTTATAAATAATATCATTTGGCCAAATTTGCGTCAAATTCTAACTAAAGGTAAATATTTAAAATATAGACATTTGCAGAAAAAACCCCCCCAAAAAACAGAGGCATTCAGTCTACTCTGCAGAGTGGTTTGATTCAACATGCTAGCTCAGCTGATTTGATTTCAGCGGATGCAGGTGTGGGTTTTGCTGTATGAAAATATGCAGCCCCACACACACACACTCACACACACACACACACACACACACAGACACTTTTTCCTGGTAATACTAAACACTGTGGTTTTAACAGTTTTAGATAAGGCATAAAAATACTTTTCACACGCAAACATGCAAGTAACTTAATATTATAAGTAAAAGCATTTACTTTCATGGTTTTACCTCAGAACATATAAAGGAGCAACTTTTTTTGCTCTCACTTTCCTGCTGGATGTTTCCACTTTCACTTAAGAAGAGTTTCTCAGTATGTCACTACTCTCACTAAACATATCAGAACAAATATAATCGTGAAATTTACTGAAAATATATCTACACTTTCTGACAAAATCACCTAATTTACATTTTAAAAGGATATCGTACGTTTAGGGGGTGATGTCGCTCCTGCTGGTGGTTTCAGTTCTTCTGTGCTGTTGATACGAAAGTGTTTAACCTCGACACTTCCTCTTTTTATTGTGTAGACCATTTGTATCATGCAGCTGAACCACGGCTTGTGCTGGACGTACTTTTTTTTAAGTTCTAGAAGGAAACCATCTTCAAGAGGCTTATTTTACTATCGAAGTAGTTACTATAACTTGAATTTATTTAATCCATGTGTTTTTTTAATGTCACATGATCATCATCATCATCATCATCATCATCTTCCTGTGTTTATTTTGTCAACCTTCAACATGTTACCAAAAATACGAGCTGATTCTGCTCTGGAGGTTTACCCATAAACAGGTTAACACATGACAAACTCACTGTGATGCACTGCCTCTTTTGGCTGATTGCTGTATTACACCACCTCTGAGTTGGGGTTGAGTTCTGTTTTGTGATTGGACATCAGGTGTTGATGTAGTTTTTTAATGCATGCAGTGCAGTAATATATATGTGACAAATAAAGACATCTTACATTTACGAAATTTGGCAGACGTCCTTATCCAGAGCGACATACATTTTATCTCATTTCTATATGAGCAATTAAGGGTTAAGGGCCTTGCTCAGGGGCCCAGCAGTGGCAGTTTGGTGGTCAAACAGATTGTTCTATAGTAACAGCTCATTTAGGGGAATTGTACTTTGAGCGCTCCATGTAAACAGATTAAATAATTGTTGTGGTGACAATTTCTGTAAGAATACGTTTATTTAACAGTTACAGAAGGAGTCTCCAGTGTCAGTGCTGTAAGGGTTTTCTATCATTTATTGATATGAGTCATGTGTTTGAGCCAAGCTTTCTCCTGTGCAGAATATTTTAACTAAATGATACTCATAGTGAAACACTGAATACATTAAGTGAATGATACAATGCTATACTTATTAAATTAAAGAGAATATACTTTTGATGGGATTGAAAAAGCACACAAAGATTCATTCAGACATTATGTCTGAGATCCGAATACTGCATTGTGCCGTTTCAATCTAAACTCCACTCTGAAACTGTGAGGAAACGTCATGTGTGATTAGTACAGTCTGCTTAACCTGACCCAGAAAAAACTGACCCAGAGATCTTTAAATCTGCTGCTAATAAGGTCCTGGAGAGGAGACTGTAGGATTCAAAATCACAAAAACTAGCATGGCTAAATTCTTTCAGATAAGACCTTCAGATCAGTAGCCTAGCATTTTATCCACTGGGCTACCACCTTCCCCACTCTGAGGCGTCTGAACAGTTTAACACTCTTCTCTTAGTTAAATGTAAGAGGCTAGAGAGCTGATGTGAAGTAAATGCTTGAGTCTTTTTTGTTGTTAAAATCCATAATCATGTAGCTAATCTGAATGTATGAGCCATCTTTAATTCAGTGTTTGCTACACAATACATCTTGTGAAGTGTAAATACACAGCAGTTGCCTGTCTCTCTGAAGGCTCTTTGTCCAGTTTTGAAGGTTTTTTTTTGTTCTTTTCTTTGATTGAGAGAACTGGTGCATCACTGCCACATGTGGGTAGCTGATCTGCCTGAGAGTGTGTGTGAATGTGTGTGTGTGTGTGTGTGTGTGTATGCATGCTTACATACATGTGTGTGAGATGGTATAATTCAGCCAAGTGCTGTTCTCCTCCTACATCTTATGAACAAAGAGGCTGTTTTCGGGTAAAGCAAATGATGAAACACTCACACACTCACACTCACTCACACACACACTTCAGACCCACAGAGCCACATCTTCACCCTGCTATCACTCACAGACAACACAAACGGACCTGACACGCTGGTTTGGTAAGCATTGTTTTTTAAAAATAATCTATTGGTGCTGTTACTGTCACTGACCTAAAATATAAAATGTTGTGTTTAAGTTCATTCAGAATAACGTTCACTTCAGTGCTAAATCGTGCATTTGTATCCAGCTTTATATAGTGGAATTGTTTTGGCCCAGCTACATACAATTTACTGCTTACGGACAAACAGATTATTGAGTATCGTGACTGAAAGGGACAGCATTAAAATACTGGCGAGGCTTAAATACGACTGTTATGTTTACACGAATCAATAGGACAATTTCAAGTGGTTTTGTTTAATTGTGCCGCTTCATGTTACCACTTTTAACTAGAGCCATGGCAAATGAGATATGTAGATTTTTAATTCGATGATTCGTATTATTATTTCTATTATTCATTTAAATATACAGTTTTTGTTGTTGAATTTGTAAGCGAGTCATGTCCTGACAGATCATCAGATCACTGAATGTAAATAATTTATTTTTTAAATGTATATATATATATATATATTAAAATGTATGTATATATATATATATTAAAATGTATGTATATATATATATATATATATATATATACATACATTTTAAAACTTGATCTGATTTTAGCCTTTAGCTAATCTCTGGTCTGATGAGCTGCTTTTAGTTACATAAATGACAAAATTGCATGTGATGAGATAAACAGCTAGAAGAATTACATCTTCTGCTTCATTCAGTCTACTGATTGATAACATATCCTGATTATAGACTATAGAAAGTCGGTTTAAAGCACTTACAGGTCAAACTAGCAGTAACTTTACGGATATTTGAAGTGTGAAAGTAAACATATGTTATTGTGAATAAAATCGATCCTGATTCAAACAGAACTCTGTTGTTTGCTAACTGAATTGTCTTTGCTTCTTCCCTCCACAGTGCTGCTACTGAAAATCTTTTCTTCCCATTTGTCCAAAATTCTACATAAATTCTTTTCTAAAACAGAAAATGGACTTACAGACAAACTGAACTGACTCATAGAAAGTAAATTCACTTGATTTTCAGGTTCATTTAAGCACCGTCTCAGCCGCACAGCTCATTATTGTTGACTGGACTATGCCGACTACAGGTCTCCAGGTCCTCGGTATTGTGGTGTCGATCGCAGGATGGGTGGGCGGGGCTTTGGTTTGTGCCGCCCCGTTTTGGCGTGTTTCGGCTTTCGTTGGAGACGAGCTCGTGGTCTATGAGGTGCTGTGGGAGGGGCTGTGGATGACTTGCCTATCGCAGCCAGGGAAGCTTCAGTGTAAAGTGTATGACTCCGCCCTCGCTCTCACAGGCTCCACCCAGTTTTGCCGTGTGATGGTTATTTTGTCTCTCCTCTGTGGATTATTTGCGTTACCGTTAGGTGTGATTGGGATGAAGTGCACACACTGTCTCGAGGGCGCGCATGACACCAAGTCTCGCCTGGTGCGTATAGCTGGTGGCATCTTCATGGTGGCGGGTGTGGCTTTCTTCCTGCCAGTTTTCTGGACCACCTTCTCTGTGATTCGGGACTTTTACGACCTGAAAGTGGCACCACCACTCAAACGTGAACTTGGACCCGCCTTGTACCTGGGAGGAGGCGTGGCTTTTATGATGCTGGCCGGAGGGGTCATGCTGTACCAGGGAGGCTCCGCCCTCAGTGTGGTTTCAACCAAGCCGGGTTTTGGCAAAGGGGCGGGGTCAACCAAGGACAATCCGGCAGAGGGGAAACAAGACAAGGCTTATGTTTGAGCGAGGGGTCAGAATGGTCAAGGCCCCAAAAATGATGCAGAAATTCAGTGAAGTTAAAATATCCAAGAAAAAAATATCTGTACTTCAGACATGATCATTAAAACCAGCCACAAAATATTTAAAAATGTAAAAGCATTTGATTTCCTGCAGCACTGATTACAGTGATCTGGTTTTGTATTCATTATAATCTAATTATAATAATCTCATTTGTTTTAGTAACTATTAAGTTGTTTGTTGAAACGACTGACAGTTTAAAGTGTGTTTTTTTGGTTCATATAGTTGTTTTGTAATGAATGATTAAATAGAAATAATACAGAACATTGTTTAAAAAAATCAACTTTTTTTTTTCTCAGACTGATTTTATACTCCACATTTGACAATGTTGTTAATGTTATCTGTAAATGTCATTGCAATTATTGTTAGTCTGTGTGTTATAGGAGTTTATTTCTTTATGATGGGATTTTATTTCTGAATATTCCTTCTGTGTAAAAAACTAAAAATATTTTTTTCTTGATAAACATAAATAAAATAAATAAAAGGAGGTCACTGAGAAATCATTTGCAAGATTTTGTGTATGTAAGGGAAAAAAACTGTGGGCTGCTTGTGCACGCATGGCATGTGTGTGTGTGTGTACAACAGCACACTGGACACAATGGTCATCTGTGTCTGCAGTGGTTTCTAAGAGCCGCTGATGTCATAATTATGGTGAAAATGTAAATTATGGGGCCTGAATTCCGACCCATTTCATAATCATCACAGAAACACTGAGAACTGAGAAGTCTCTGTGTAGATCGTCATCGCCTTCTTCAGTGAAAATCATAATAACAATAATAATAATAATAATAATAATAATAATAATAATAATAATAATAATAATAATAAATTCCACTCATTTCCCAGCAGCATGTTTTGGTCAGTATTGTTTGTAATTATTTTTATTGATGTCTTATATTGTATTATTATTTTTATTTATTTATTTATTTATTGATAGTTTGGGGCAATAAACCGTATATAAATTTTAAAATAATATTTATTTATTCATTTATTTATTCACTAACTTGTTTGTGTTTGTTTACTATAACTTAAATTCCATTTTGAGGACAGGTTATTTATTTATTCATTCATTCACTCATTTGTTTATTATAATTTAAATTCCATTCTGAGGACAGGCTAATGATCAGGATGTTTCCCTTGTGCAAATGTTTCCCCGTGTCCTCCAAACCCACTTCTGATCTGCAATACTTCATTCGTCCACACGGTGTAACCATTGGTCAAGTGAGCACTGACACCGCAGCAACAATTATCATTTGCACCGATTCAGAACCGATTCAGAACCGATTCCGTCTGAAAGATGTTTGGTGACTGAATCATTCCAAATGGGTTTATTATTTAGAAACAGTAATTCTTTCTTCTCAGGAGCCCTTACATAAAAGTCACACACATTTCACATAAAGTTAAAACATAAATAAATAAATGAACATAAATAAACCACGTGTGAAAAAAAAAAAAATGAAAAAAACATCAAGTGCAATAAATGTGAAAAAAAAAACTATAAACATACATGAAATATTCAATCTATCATATTGTGTTATTGTAGTGTAGTGTATTGTAACAGAACTCTTCTGAACAAATTATTCTGTAGTTTAGGAATATAACAAGCAGCAGTTACATTCGTTTTTATTCAGTAATACATGACACCATATACACTATATTGCCAAAAGTATTCGCTCACCTGCCTTGACTCGCATATGAACTTAAGTGACATCCCATTCCTAATCCATAGGGTTCAATATGACGTCGGTCCACCCTTTGCAGCTATAACAGCTTCAACTCTTCTGGGAAGGCTGTCCACAAGGTTTAGGAGTGTGTTTATGGGAATTTTTGACCATTCTTCCAGAAGCGCATTTGTGAGGTCACACACTGATGTTGGACGAGAAGGTCTGGCTCTCAGTCTCCGCTCTAATTCATCCCAAAGGTGTTCTATCGGGTTGAGGTCAGGACTCTGTGCAGGCCAGTCAAGTTCATCCACACCAGACTCTGTCATCCATGTCTTTATGGACCTTGCTTTGGTCACTGGTGCACAGTCATGTTGGAAGAGGAAGGGGCCAGCTCCAAACTGTTCCCACAAAGTTGGGAGCATGGAATTGTCCAAAATGTCTTGGTATGCTGAAGCATTCAGAGTTCCTTTCACTGGAACTAAGGGGCCAAGCCCAGCTCCTGAAAAACAACCCCACACCATAATCCCCCCTCCACCAAACTTTACACTTGGCACAATGCAGTCAGACAAGTACCGTTCTCCTGGCAACCGCCAAACCCAGACTCGTCCATCAGATTGCCAGATGGAGAAGCGCGATTGGTCACTCCAGAGAACGCGTCTCCACTGCTCTAGAGTCCAGTGGCGGCGTGCTTTACACCACTGCATCCGACGCTTTGCATTGCACTTGGTGATGTATGGCTTGGATGCAGCTGCTCGGCCATGGAAACCCATTCCATGAAGCTCTCTGCGCACTGTTCTTGAGCTAATCTGAAGGCCACATGAAGTTTGGAGTTCTGTAGCGATTGACTCTGCAGAAAGTTGGCGACCTCTTCGCACTATGCGCCTCAGCATCCGCTGACCCCGCTCCGTCAGTTTACGTGGCCTACCACTTCGTGGCTGAGTTGCTGTCGTTCCCAAACACTTCCACGTTCTTATAATACAGCTGACAGTTGACTGTGGAATATTTAGGAGCGAGGAAATTTCACGACTGGATTTGTTGCACAGGTGGCATCCTATCACAGTTCCACGCTGGAATTCACTGAGCTCCTGAGGGCAACCCATTCTTTCACAAATGTTTGTAAAAACAGTCTGCATGCCTAGGTGCTTGATTTTGGCCATGGAAGTGATTGGAACACCTGATTCTGATTATTTGGATGGGTGAGCGAATACTTTTGGCAATATAGTGTACCTCTTTTTATATATTGATGGTTATATTACATGTTCTGGATTGTCCTTGATACAGGTTTGTTCCTGTTCTCATTAATACAACTGTGAAACTTCTGACCAATCAGAATGATTATATCAGTGCTGTGATGTATTAAAAAATGTATGCTTCATGTCCTTCCTGTATGACAATGTTCATGTGGTATATTGTCCTTCATGACTGAAAATGTCTTGGTACTATACCATCAGAAGATTTTTAATAAGGAATATATATGTGTGTGCGTGTGTGTGTGTGTGTGTATTCTTCTATACCGTGTACATACACAGAATTGCGTGTCTCCGTCTTGGCAGAGCTCACTTCATTTCACGCCGGTCAATCCTTTTAAATCAGCTTCAGATGTTCTTATGTCAGGGACAAAAAAACTAATAATAAACACACAAGACTGACAATCATGTGCTTACAGTATATACAGTCACAATGACAGGACACACACACACACACACTTGACATTTGTACCATAAACCTGTGTGTCCACACTGGGATATTTTTTGTTTACATGAAGACAAAAAATGTTAGATATTAGCAAAGCCATAGCAGAGGTACACAACAACAGATACAAGTGTGTTTGTGAATGTTATCTTCACTGTTTCTGAAAACAGCAACCTTCTGTCCTTCAAAGAATCTGCTGTCCCGGTTGTTCAGAGATGTTTACCCTCACCGATCACTGAATTATTAAACTGAATTGGTCCATGCTGATATGATTACATGACATGTTTACTGCACTTTCATGCTGTGAATCTCCCATTTTTGGCCCACCCAATCAGAAGCTTGGCCCACCCTGGCCCCACACCACATAATATTCTGTGAGCTCCATCCAAACTGAGCTCCATATATTTTTCTTTTTTTTTATTCTGTTGAGACAGCCGACCAGCTCATTCACTTCACTAACCTTTGAGGTTAACGAACGTGCAGAATTACGAAGTAATAACGACAATAACAGCCATGGAACTTTGTTAGAACTATATGCAAACTTTATTGCTGCACTAGTAGCCTAACATGTCTTGCTCCGAAAAGGACAAAAGAAAACCACATCAGCTCACCAGAACACAGCTACCACTTCATCCATTTGTGGCAATGAGGTCAGAGAAATCGATGATTCGAGTTCATCAGCAGCTTCCGATGGTGTCAAAAACCCAATTACACACACTCAAAAATGCCCGAATTTAGTCCCAAATGTTTTAAACAGGGCAAATCTTCACCAGCTGCTTCTAAAATCATATCCCCCAACTGTTTTTGAGGGAGCGAGAGATGCTTTTCAGCCGACCGGTATCAGTCAATTAATACATTTACTGCCACCTACTGGAAGTTTTAGTTTGTTATTTGGAGTATTATTTTATATACATTATATATATATATATATATATATATATGGCATGGTTTCCACAGGATATTGGAAACATCCCTGGTCCATGATGATATGATTATGTGAAATGATTACTGCAGCTATCTGTTCTTGGTTGACTGAAGTGGAACCCAACATGTTCTTCTGCTGCTGAAGCTCATCCAACCTGAACATTTGACATGTTTCACTTTCTGAGCTATTTTTCTGCTCAGAGCGCTTATCTGTGTTATTGTAGCCCTGCTGTCAGCTGCAACTAGTTTGGCTTTCTCCAAGTTTTATGGTTTGTCTGGAACCAACAATCAGGCCGATCAAAATCACTGTCTGTGTCACACAGGATAACATTTTCCCCTGTTCTGATGGTGGACGTGAACATTACCTGAAGCTGCTGGTGTATCTGCATCATCGAGTCCATCACTTGGGTTCTTTGCAAAAAGTGCTTGGACCCCGGATATCGCTGCTTGCTGCTACATGTCTTTCATTTCACTGCAGGAGGCTCGATGGGTTCTGGTGGTGTTTAATAGGAACCTGTAATGGAAACTTTGAGGAAATCATTTAGACATTTCCCAGTAGATCATTAGATATTTTTTGGTCTCGAGAAGGCTCCGGTGTGATATTCACAATGCTTCCTGACAGCCCCGACCTGATGTCTCGTGACACGATGTTGTTGTTTCTCAGTACAGGAATGTGAAAATGTTTGTAACTCTGCTGCACAGCTGTGCCTCTGGCCCTTTAAGAAATCGTGAACGGAACTTCTCTGAAGCCGGAAGTAACGAGGTCGCGCGCTGTAACGCGGAAAAACCTGCAGCTCGCGGGTGAATTGTGATCCGTGTTGTAACAAGGTTGCGGCCCTTCTGAAGTCTTCAGACACGCACGCGCATACACAAGGGGCAGTCCCTGAGCGCGCGCTGTCAGTTGGCTATCGGTGAACTTTGGGACGAGATGTCGCGTGAGCAGCGGAATCGCAGTACCCGTGCATTCACCAATCATCAGCTGGACTGAAGTGGATCAATTGAAATCGCTTCCCGTTGTTTTCTTTTCGCAGGACACTAACCGGAGAGCATGACCGAGAAGCGGATCTCGCGCTGGTACTTCGGCGGCATCGCCTCGTGCGGAGCGGCGTGCTGCACGCACCCGCTGGACCTGGTCAAGGTGAGGCTCGCGCTCTGCAGTCGGGACTCGCGCAACGATTGTCCGGTATAACGTAAGAGGGCTCGCGCTTGTGTGTGTGTGTGTGTCCGTAATGTAACATTTCTAGTCTATTGATTTCTAACCGATGTTGCGTAGAACAGCCTCGTGTAAGAGCGCGTGAGACCCGTTCATCACAAGTGTCCATCTTATCGGAGTTCAGCATGACCCAGCGCCATGTTATGGAACGCCATAGAGTCCAAAAGTGCTGAAATGACGATCAAAGATTGTAATTTTGTCTCGTCACATAACGGTTATCTAGAATCCGTGTATACAGACTGCACACCTCGTTGCCTGAAGCTCACCAAAATGTTGACACTTGCTGAGTTAAGTCACATGACACATCTGTATCATGTAAGTGTCCAGTTCACACTCGTGTTCTCGGTGAAAACTTACTGAGGTCCGTGTTGGATGATCTGCAAGAGGTCAGCGTTTCAGCTTGGGTTATCATGCAGATATAGGAGACCTTGTTGGAAGAATTGTTTCTGGCTATAAAAATGGGGTAAAATCCTACATATTAGTTCTGAGAAACAAATAAAAAAAAGAAATGCAAACACATCACCATATGCTGAATTATCGTATGACAGACTCTGAGAATACATGTTGTATTTATCACCCAATTGGCCTCCCATATTCTCAGACCAGTAGTACTCACATCTGCTCCGCATGAGTTAAGCCTCTCTGTCTGTTTCTGTCTGTCTACCTCTCTCTGTCTTTCTTTCTCTGTGACTCTGTCTGTCTCTCTGTCTGACTCTCTCTGTGACTCTGTCTGTCTCTCTGTCTGACTCTCCCTATCTGTCTCTCTCTCTCTCTCTCTCTCTCTCTCTCTCTGACTCTTTTTGTCTCTCTGGGCCTCACTTTATTTGTATAAAAAGTGGTAAGGTGTGTCTCAGGTTTTCTTCCTGAGACTCTCACTGGAACAGAAGTGTGGACACGTCACATCTCGCTTCTGTTACCTTCAACACCACTCACACCAGTGGGAAACGTGTCAGATCATGTTTGAGTAAAAGTGTTTAATTGTAATGAGGTCAAGTTGTTCTGACAGACAGATATGAGGAGAGAGAGTGAGGGAGAGAGAGAGAGAGAAACACAGATAGAGACATAGAAATGAAGAGGGACAGAAAGCCACAGAGACAGAATGACACACAGAAACATGGAGAAAGTGACCGTGAGATACAATGTGAGAGAGAGAGAGAGAGAGAGAGAGAGAGAGAGAGAGAGAGAAAGCATAAATAAAAAAGGATATATAAACGTTTAGAGATGGTGAAGTGGCTCAGCGCTCTTCATCACAGACCCACAGGATATAACTGACCAGTAACACAAGTCTACAATAATCATTCACTGTTACAGACGGGTGTGGCAAGTGTAGCAGTGCTTGACTCCGCCCACTGTTTTGAACTTTAGAACACACACACACACACGCAAGCGTGTGTATAAACATTAGCTACAGAACACAGAAATCTGCTGATCTTTACTCTGGACCCTGGGTTCTGTTACTGTGTGTAACGATAATGTCATGATCATGCAGTGTGTGTGTGTGTGAGAGAGAGAGAGAGCGAGAGCGAGCACATGCAGGGTGTGTGTGTGTGTGGGGAATGTGTGTGCAGCATGTGTACTGTGACGTATGTATGTTATTTGCTTGTGTGTGTATTTGTGTGTGAGGGAGGTATGCAGAGAGGTTTACTGCAGGTCTGTGGACTTTGATGCCAGTGCAGCTGTGTGTGTGTGTGTGTGTGTGGTGTGTGTGTGTGTGTGTGTGGACTGGTGGACTGGAGGTCAAGAAGTAAGAGAGATGCAGACAGAGTGTTTAAGTGCCGTGAAGGACAATAATTACATTTTAAATAACGGCTTTCTGAAACATAATGTGTTATTACACACACTCACACACACACACACACACACACACACAGCACCAGAGAGGAAAAATGTGAGATATGGAGAAAGACACAGAGAGAGAGAGAGAGAGAGAGAGACACACAGACAGTTCTGACTCTGAGTTACAGTTGGCCATTTGGCCTCCTTCCAGTCAGCACATACTCTAATCACTTGTGTCTCACATTCTTACTGTATCAAGTGTGTGTATTTGCGTGTGTGTGTGTCTGTATATGTGTGTGTGTGTGTGCGACCTGCATTTACGTGTGTGTCCTTGTGCACTACACAGTACTTTGTGCATGTGAACAGATCTAAACTGTCAGGAATGTTCCGGAAATAAAACCCCGGTCCGTGTTAGCCGTGGTGAGCGTGTGTGTGTGTGTGTCTGTGTGTGTGTCTGTGTGTGTGTCTGTGTGTGTGTGTCTGTGTGTGTCTGTGTGTGAGATGTGGGTTAGTGATAATGTTAGCTGACTCACTGTGAGCTGTGAGATTAGTGAGTGATAGCCGAAGGCTCCTGGAACCACATTACCCACAATCCCTACAACGCTCTCAGTGAGCTGTAGTAAATTAGCCGAGCTAAAACAAGGGCTTTGCTGGAAAAATGAGGGAAAAGTGCTCCTGGAGAGCTGGTATGTGGCGTTGGCCCTCAGCTTCCAAAAGAAGATTAAACTGTGTGTGTGTGTGTGTGTGAGAGAAAGAGAGAGAGAGAGAGAGAGAACAGGAAGAATAAAGATTTAACCTTTATATGCACTGACTGGGTAAGGGAGAGAGGTGAGATAACAGAAGAGTGTGTGTGTGTGTGTGTGTGTTGACTTGAATGAAAGAGAGGACAAAGAATCTGGAGCAAGACGAAAGGCAGCATGAGGGAGAAAAAGAAAGAAAACTATTTGGGAACATTATGGAAAGTCTGTGTGTGTGAGAGAGAGAGAGATTTCTTTTCTTTTGCAGTGGTGTGTGTGTGTGTGTGTGTGTGTGTGTGTGCATGCTTTTAAAGCAACAGCACATATTGAATATCTGTATACAGTTGAACTCCAGAGAGACAGAAGTTTGCAGAAAGCCATTTTGAAGATGTAGGAGATGTTCTCTGGTCTGTGGAGACCAAACCTGAACTTCCTGGCCTTGGTGACACCCCAGCATGTCTCACGAGAACACCAGTCCAACTGTGAAGCATGATGATGATGATGATGATGTTTTTTTCACAGGTTCACCTGCAGACGCAGCAGGAGGTGAAGATGAGGATGATGGGGATGGCCATGCATGTGGTGAAGCACGACGGAGTTCTGGCGCTTTACAATGGCCTCAGTGCCTCCCTCCTCAGACAGGTGTGTGTGTGTGTGTGTGCGCGTGCGCATGCGTGTGTGTGTGTGTGTGCGCACTTGTGTCTGTACCTCACAGTGATTCAGGACCTTGCACTGATTTGGTATCCCATGGTGATTCAGTACCTTATTCAGTACTTCACAGTGATTCAGTACTTCACAGGGATTCAGTTACTTGATGTTACTTCAAAACTGTTGAGTACTTTACATCAGACCTCATCAAAGCAAATACCATGTTAGTGAATAAGTGGTGATTAAGTACTACAGAGTCGTTCAGTACCACAGAGTGATTCTGTACCTCACAGTGGTTCAGTACCACAGAGTGATAATGTACCTCACAGTGGTTTAGTACCACAGAGTGATTCTATATCTCACAGTGGTTCAGTATCTCACAGTGGTTCAGTACCACAGAGTGATTCTGTACCTCACAGTGGTTTAGTACCTCACAGTGGTTCAGTACCACAGAGTGATTCTGTACCTCACAGTGGTTCAGTACCACAGAGTGATTCTGTACCTCACAGTGGTTCAGTACCACAGAGTGATTCTGTACCTCACAGTGGTTCAGTACCACAGAGTGATTCTATATCTCACAGTGGTTCAGTATCTCACAGTGGTTCAGTACCACAGAGTGATTCTATATCTCACAGTGGTTCAGTATCTCACAGTGGTTCAGTACCACAGAGTGATTCTGTACCTCACAGTGGTTTAGTACCTCACAGTGGTTCAGTACCACAGAGTGATTCTGTACCTCACAGTGGTTTAGTACCTCACAGTGGTTCAGTACCACAGAGTGATTCTGTACCTCACAGTGGTTCAGTACCACAGAGTGATTCTGTACCTCACAGTGGTTCAGTACCACAGAGTGATTCTGTACCTCACAGTGGTTCAGTACCACAGAGTGATTCTGTACCTCACAGTGGTTCAGTACCACAGAGTGATTCTGTACCTCACAGTGGTTTAGTACCTCACAGTGGTTCAGTACCACAGAGTGATTCTGTACCTCACAGTGGTTTAGTTCCTCACAGTGGTTCAGTACCACAGAGTGATTCTGTACCTCACAGTGGTTTAGTACCTCACAGTGGTTCAGTACCACAGAGTGATTCTGTACCTCACAGTGGTTTAGTACCTCACAGTGGTTCAGTACCACAGAGTGATTCTGTACCTCACAGTGGTTCAGTACCACAGAGTGATTCTGTACCTCACAGTGGTTCAGTACCACAGAGTGATTCTGTACCTCACAGTGGTTTAGTTCCTCACAGTGGTTCAGTACCACAGAGTGATTCTGTACCTCACAGTGGTTCAGTACCACAGAGTGATTCTGTACCTCACAGTGGTTCAGTACCACAGAGTGATTCTGTACCTCACAGTGGTTCAGTACCACAGAGTGATTCTGTACCTCACAGTGGTTTAGTACCTCACAGTGGTTCAGTACCACAGAGTGATTCTGTACCTCACAGTGGTTCAGTACCACAGAGTGATTCTGTACCTCACAGTGGTTCAGTACCACAGAGTGATTCTGTACCTCACAGTGGTTCAGTACCACAGAGTGATTCAGTACCTCACAGTGGTTCAGTACCACAGAGTGATTCTGTACCTCACAGTGGTTTAGTACCTCATAGTGATCCAGTATCTCAGTATAAAGCACACATTTGGGGAAACCCTTTCTTCAGTAGTTGTCTATGAACTCTAACTCAGTACTTTAGTGCAAGAAAAATTTAAACATACTGTTTATAACATAAAATACATCTGAAATGCAGCTGAAGCAAAAGTTTGTGCACCCTTACAGTGAAGTGCTCGCTGTTAGATGTTGAAGCGCGCTGTTCTGAAGATCTGTGCGCTGCATCTGAGAGAGTGGGATGATCAGTGACACTGTTTCTGTCTCTCTCTCTCTCTCTCTCTCTCTCTCTGTCTGTCTGACATCATTATCACTCCATCTGTCTGTCTGTCTGCAGATGTCTTACTCTCTGACCAGGTTTGCTATCTATGAGACAGTGAGGGACATGATGGGCAGTCAGGGGCCAATGCCCTTCTACCAGAAAGTCCTGCTGGGGGCATTTGGAGGTATCACACACACACACACAC
>NC_080735.1:19706416-19708916 GCF_019097595.1 Hemibagrus wyckioides | reverse complement strand
CTCTGTGCTGGACGCTCCAGATCTTCCACCTTCTCCAACCTCCACACCATGGAGATCTTCATGGAGCTGCTTAGTGTCATGCTGGAACAGGGTCTGAGTCTCTAAGTTCCAGTGAAGAGAAACTGGAAAGCTACACACAGAGACGTCCAGTACGACTGTGTGACTCAGACTTTGGGGTAAAAGTTTGGGGAAAAACCTCAGGTCAGTGTGAAGGTCAGAGGGTGCACATACTATGTTAGCACATTTACTTTACAAATTGACAATCAATAATAATAAACATCATTATATCTGTGTGTGTGTGTGTGTGTGTGTGTGTGTAGTTAGCGTGTTATGATCAGGCCAAGCAGCTAGTGTTGGCCACCGGATTCCTGGGAGACAACATTCTCACTCACTTCCTGTCCAGCTTCATCGCTGTGAGTATTGAGGCTTCTGATTGGCCGATTTTGACCTGTACGAGTAACCATCACATCTCACTGGTCAGGTCTAATAAACCATAAAGGGCAAAATGATGAATATACAGTTACACAGTACAGAGAGACTGGACTTGTTTATTGAGTTGTGATCATGTGACAGGAAATGAAGTGGTTGTATTGGGGCAGGAGGGCAGGGCTTGGGGCTAATTTGCATCTTTATAACATTAGTCCTCTTTTTCAAATCTATTTTGGAAGTTGAATGGAAATATTAGTTTGGAATGACTTGAAGTGTGTGTGTGTGTGTGTGTGTGTGTGAGAGAGAGAGAGAGAGAGGTTGTGTCTGTTTTGTTCATTGGATTTTATCTGGTGCAGTATATTGCTGACTTCCTGAAGGTTTCTGCGTTAAACAGTGAAATGTCTCCCTCTAGCGGTGAAGTGAGATTGAACGCCTCAGGCTTCACCGTGTTTTCGAAGCAGTTTAGTCAGATCCGGTTTAGACGCTGCTATCGAATCTCCTGTATTATGTGGTAACCACCAGTTTGGAGGGTGGGGTTTGTGGTGTTTATTTGGCATCATCATCATATCCAGCAGATAATCTAATCAGATATTTTGGAATTGATCCAGACAGACTGAAGGTCACAGCATGGTCAGATGTCTGTAATAGGTTTGCTTCAGTAGCTGAAGGCTGTGGTGGTGGACGCTGTTAACTTTGAGGTCTACTGGATTATTTATATTCCTGAGTCAGAATATAATATTGGATTACACTGTGTCTTTTGTCCTCTTCCTGTCTCTCTCTCTCTCTCTCTCTCTCTCTGTCTCTTTGTCTGTCTCTCTCTCTCTCTCTGTCTCTCTGTCTGTCTCTCTCTCTCTCTCTCTGTCTCTCTGTCTGTCTCTCTCTCTCTTTCAGGGAGGATGTGCAACGTTTCTGTGTCAGCCGCTGGATGTGTTGAAGACTCGCCTGATGAACTCTAAAGGAGAGTACAGGGTGAGTCTCTGACTCTGAGAGAGAAATGTTCTGAAAGGTTCAGTAAAAGGTGCGACACGCTGTTGTGTCCATAAATAATACACTTGTAATCATTGTCAAATCAGTGCGGTGGTGTAGAAAGCAAGAAATACACAACTGTGATAAATACACAATACACAATAAATACAATGTGTGTGTATAGGGAGTGCTGCACTGTCTGTCTGAGACCGCTAAACTGGGACCACTGGCTTTCTACAAGGTATACACACACACACACACACACAGTTTACTATAAAATTATTTATGTTTTATATCTTTATATAATTACATCTCACTTGCTGACTAACCGTCCAATCACATCGCAGGGATTAGTTCCAGCAGGGATCCGATTGGTCCCTCACACGATTCTCACCTTCATGTTTCTGGAGCAGCTGAGGAACTACTTTGGCATCCGGGTGATGAGCTGAGCCCAAGCTGTGACCATTGACCTTTCGTCCACTCCCACTGCCATGGTGATGATCCTGGACTGAGCTGGAACTTGGACATGCCCTCTAACGCACGCACACACACACACACACACACACACACACACACACATATACACACACACACACACACACCCCTTAAAGAAAAGGGCATTATATGTATATGCACAAAAATGTGAACACATACACTGCGACAAACAAATACACACTTTTGTGTGTGTGTGTGTGTGTGTATATGTGTATAATTATGATATATGGCCTGTGCTGTGAACAATGTGGGCGTGTCCCAAACCACAGCATGTAGACTACACAGTGCACTACATCACATCTCAGAAGCTAACGATCAACAACCTGTTTACACACACACACACACACACACACACACACACACACACACACACACACTATTACAGAGGTGTGCCCTTTCTGCCTGTGTACAATTACTGACTCCAGCCCATCTATTATGCTGCATAAAGTATTGGCACCCCATCCTTCAACAGAAAGGAGATGCACCACTGTGCAGATGTTCCCAGACTCAAAGAACCAAAATAAATCGGTGCTATTTTGTAAGTTTGACTTGTTCCCACACGTCTCAGTGACCTACTAGTAATAACACATTAAAAAAAAGATTGCTTTGC
>NC_080735.1:19698916-19701416 GCF_019097595.1 Hemibagrus wyckioides | reverse complement strand
TGAAACCCATATTCAGCCCAAAAAGTTTGGAGACACTGAAAATGTCTCGAACTAATGAGATGTTGTCAAATATGGACCTCCCGGGTATGCAGTAGGTTTGATCTGCGTTTAAAACCTCTTCCAGAACACTTCCCAGTCTTGTAGCTAAAACTTTAGACAGCATCTTGTAATCACTACAAAGCAATGAAACAGGTCTCCAGTTCTTTATGTCTGTCAGGTCCCCTTTTTTGGGTAAAAGAGTGAGGACTGCTCTCCTACAACTTAATGGTAGCAGTCCTCTTGTCAAGCTGTCGTTCAAAACCTCAAGTAAGTCATCCCTTAAAACATGCCAGAAAGACTTATAAAACTCTGACGGAAGCCCGTCTATGCCAGGCGCTCTGCCACACTCCATACTCATTAATGCCTTGTGCAGCTCTGCTGGTGTTATATCTGCACTCAGCTCTGTATTGGAGTCATGTGACACTCGGTGCAGGTCTTCTAGAAAGCTCTGTTCTGTGGTGTGTTCTCTGTACTCACATTGATAGAGTTTTTCATAAAAACTAACCGCCCTTTTCCTAATGTCAGCTGTATCAGATAAAAGGTGTCCAGACTCCGAGCGCAGGCTGTGAATAAAACGTTTTTGTCCGTTCTTTTTTTCAAGGCTAAAAAACAACTTTGAGGGGGCGTCCATCTGGTTTGCGTTCTGGAATCGTGACCTTATTAATGCACCTTGTGCTTTAAACTCAAGGAGGTCCGATAACTTTTTCTTTTTGACTGTGAGGGTCTGAATATGGTTCTGGTTCTCTGTGGATTGTGCTAACAACTGAAGTTCTGTTATCTCATCTTCTAGTTGTTTCATAGACCGAGCCAAATCCCTTGTGACATTATAAGTGTACTGCTGACACAACTGTTTTATTTGAGCTTTCCCAAAATCCCACCAATGTTGCAGAGAAATAAAAGCACTTTTTTCTTTCCTAAAATTTCTCCAGAAAAAAGTAAAAATCTCTATAAAATGCTGGTCATTCAGTAAAACTGTGTTAAAATGCCAGTAAGAACTCTTCGGTTTAATACAATTTAAAACTGAAACACATAAAACCAAGCTGTGGTCTGAAAAACCAACTGGACTAATAACACAGCTTTTTATGGTGTTCATGTGAGGGTTTGGAACATAAAACCTGTCTAACCTTGCTAATGATACCTTTCCATCAGCAGCATGAGCCCAGGTGTACTGTTTTTGAGTTTTATGCATATTTCTCCAAACATCACTTAACTCGTGTTTTTCAACAGTGTGTAGGAGTCTTCTTCTTGAAGGCATGTGTGGCTCTATATGGTTGCGGTCACTGTTTTCTAAAGTACAGTTAAAATCACCACCAACAAATAAAAACTCCTCTGCATCACAAGTTTCTAAAACATTGCATAATTTATCTAAAAAAGCTATTCTTTCCACTGGGGAAGCCGGGGCATACACACAGATAAAAACCATAGCATGGTTCTCTAAAAGAGCTCTGACTTTTAACAGTCTGCCAGCTACTATCTCTTCCACGCTGTAAGAGATAGGTTTAAAAGTCTTTGAAAACAAAATGGCTACTCCTCCACTAACAGAGGTATTGTGGCTTAAAAACAAGGGGCCAGCCCACTCCTGTGTCCAATCTACTACGTTTTTAGCGTCACTATGGGTTTCCTGTGCAAGTAATACGTCTATTCTTTTTTGTGTCACTAGTTCATACAATTCTGCTCTCTTCCTGCAGTCTCTAGCACCGTTAACATTCAGGGATGCGATGTGAATGTCCTGCATGAGCACACAGAAAAGAATAAGCACAGGAAAGGGCGTCTGCGGTCTGTGAGGACCGAGAGAACTATGACGTGTCATCATCATCATTACTTAACAGGTTGTTGATTTTAGTGACAATCTTCTTTAACCTGTATAACTCTTTGTCCTCGAAACACCCTTCACCCATAAGACGCTTTATGGCAATGTGCAGTTTGTTCAGGTCTGGAAAGTATTTGTTGATCTGTACCATTTTCATGTTCTTTGTGATCTTAAGAAAGTGTTTAATTTCACTCGCGTTGTACTTTTTACCGACCCAGTGACCCTCAGTGGTGACACAGACAGTGAGGTCAGGAGAGGGCTCTTCACTGTCCAGCTCACTAATACTTTCTACCTGCTTCTTTTCTGCTTTTTTTGCGGCTTTCACAGTTTTGTCATTGTCTCTTGTCTTTCTTTTTACGGGTGTTTTGAGAACGGTCAGCTCAGTTTCCATCATCGCTTCGTCTGCATTTTCCGGTAAGACAACAACATTATTCTCAGTAACACTGTCCTGACTAATCATCAGTCCAACATCAGTTTCAGTTTCTATTTCTATATGCGGCTCAGGTGAGGCCTGCTCAGCCTGAGCAGTGGGAACAGTGGTACCAGTGTTACTCACCCCATCACTGGGTACTGGGTCGGTCTCGGTGTTGTCACTCACGTTAGGCTCTGAGGTCTCTGGTTCTCCCGCCGTAGCGCTAACAGAACCCGCAT
>NC_080735.1:19681416-19693916 GCF_019097595.1 Hemibagrus wyckioides | reverse complement strand
CCATGGTGGACAAAGTCGGTCCTGAGTCAGTGTGTTTGCTGCAGCTGTTGCTGAAGGATGCTGCAAAGATCCTGACCTTCTGTTCGAAGTGAATCATCTGTAGAATAAAGAAGAGACTGTGGAGAACAACAAACAAAAAGGAGTCAAGCATGTCTGAGTTGCGTGCAATCTCTTCCACTTCTTCTTAGCTTCTCAGATTCTTGGAGGAATGTTCTTTACTTCAGAGGTCAAGGGCTTGTACATGCGAGAGCAAAGCAGGTTTAAGTATGTGAAGAATGGTGATATCGGTGCTTAGGACAGAAATGAATGCAGATTTGAAATAATAGGCGATGTAAGAACATGCCTATAGCAGGGATGGATGGAGGAGTAATTTTGAGAGAATAGCACAGAGAAATGTCGAGGTCTTTGTCAGGATGATGCCAGAGATGTTGATTGGTTGTGATGAGAAAGTCAAAACAACTCCATGATCTCCGCTTCGGCCACTACTCATCCTTGGGGTAACCATGGACAATCAACTGTCCTTTTACAACATCTGTACAACATCAGAAATATTCAGCCATTTTTTTTATCCACACAGGCTGCTCAGGTGCTTGTTCACTGGTCATTTTGAGACTGGACTATTGCAGCTGTCTATTCTCAGGTCTACCTCTGAACACAGTTCGTCCACTGCAAATGGTCTTTTGCCGCACAACTTGTTTTCAACCTGCCTAAGTTCTCCCACGCTACCCCACTCGTCCACTGGCTTCCTGTAGCTGCAGTAGATTCAAAACAGTGACCCTCCCCTACAAAGCCAAGAATGGACCAGCACCATCTTACCTCAAAGTTCTTATTACTCTTCACACTGCACCTCGCTCCCTCATATCCACTAGCACTGCTCAACTGGTCCCACCATCTCTCAGGGTAAGAGGTAGGTATACATCTAGACTCTTCTCTATTCTGGCACTGCGGTGGTGGAATGAACTTCCCCTAGATTCCTGTACAACCGAGGCTGACCGTCTTCAAATGATGGCTGAAGACCTACCTCTTCCTGAAACACTTGAACTAGCTCTTATTTTCCCTGTTCATTTTATGTATTGTTTTATATTGTTATATTTAAAAAACTATCATCACAGTGTTTAGGCTGATGGTATTGTAAGCAAGTGAACTATTGATCCAGTGTTAATGCATTCACTGATAGAAACTTCGAAGCACTCTTGTACATCGCTCTGGATAAGAGCGTCTGCCAAATGCCAGAAATGTAAATGTAAATGTAGAGTAAAATCCATTACTCACTAACACCAATACAGTAGGAGATACTACAATCATCCATATACTGGGAGAAATTATTTTAAAAAATCTTATTCTTTATTTTTTTTAAAATATATATAGTGACTCACGTTTGAGCTGCTTGTATCTCATCGCCACAAGTTAATACAACATGACCACAATACGGAGCTTGTAGCCACAAGCGATATAGAAAGCGATTTGGTGGTGAGTTGTGGATATCTTGTGGCCAGAAATTAATTTAATGAGGATACAATTTAATATATATTCAGGCTAGATACCAGTTGTGGTAACAGATTATTATTATTATTATTATTATTATTATTAGTAGTAGTAGTAGTAGTAGTAGTAGTAGTATTACTGAGCAACTCGAGTCCAAGATATTGGAATGTAATACTTAATTAATTCATTTCGATGCAATGAGCAACTGTGGAATTCAAGTCGAATATCGTCAATCATCTCCATGCGTAGGTTCCACTGACCACTGCAGTCCACTGAAATAGATTTCTCAGTGTTAAATAAGCCACAAATGAAGCTTTTCTTGGCTACAGTAACAGAATCCAAGGATCTTCAGCGTATCTGTTTTAAGGTAGGATCTCTACCTGGTCAGCTCAGAGGCTCGGTCGAGTTTTATATTGAAGTCTGTGTCCTGTTCTGCTTTGTGGTTCTCAGTCACAGAAGAGATTACAGCATCAATTACATGCCCACGCCTGTGCAGCCTGTAAAGTACAGCTTCATCGATCATATGTCATATGAGTCAGGGGATTAATGGATTGCTTCTTTTTTTTTGGTTGTTGAGCTAATGGATGGGGTTTTGTGTTTGCATCTCAGCAGCATGAGCAGTGTGTGCTGCTGCCATATCTCTCTCACACACACACACACACACACACACACACACACACACCAGTCTTTCAGGTTGTGAAAAGTCTGAAAATTAAATTAAAATATTCCTAGCAACATGTTCAAATGTTCTCGGGGCCTCTGAGGTCATTATTCTCCTTCAAAACTCTGAGTTCGATTGACGTCGGTTTCTGACGCATAATCAGCCTCAAGGTCTGTTCTCTCCGAGCCGTGATCACTCAGGAGGTGTGTGAAACCTTCCCGCTGCATCCTGTGTGCTCCTAATTCTACAGAGACAGCATATGGGGGATTATTAGGTGTGTGTGTGTGTGTGTGTGTGTGTGTAATGAAATACAGTATTATAGGGAGTGGAGATGAATTACTGTGATATTATTTCACCCACGGATATAAGCGAGGTGGAGGAGTGTGAAAGCATAAAAGCGAAAAGTGTTGAACAGGAAATCTTTCAGAAGGCCACAAGATTCTGCTAATACAAGTAAAAAAAAAAAAAAAACCTGGTCCTGGTCCTAACCCAGTGTTGTACGATTTGTTCTGCTACTTTTCTGATCATTCCACTAAGTTCTGGACTCTGATTAGTGCTCATGAATTGACTTGATTGGTCTGATTCGTCATCGTTTCTATAGCAACAGCTCGTTCACGGGGACGTGTACAGCGGACGCTCCACATGAAGGTATGTAATGGTTGACATGGAGAGACAAGGAGATGTTTATTGAACACTTATGGAAGGAGTCTCCAGTGTCAGCATTTCATTTTTCCTCCACATGAAAGTCAAAAAAAAAAAAAAGGTAAGTGAAGTTTGGATTTTTTGTTTTCTTTTTGTCATTTTAACTCCAAGAGGGGCAAAAAAAAGGTGACACTTGGAATAAAATGACTTGCTGCACAGATGTTCTTCAAGATGAAATGTAACAGCTGTAGTTTCTTTCATTCGGAAGTGTTATTGGTAAATTGCTGCTCTTTTTTTCTGCTCTTTTTAGAAACGTAAGGCTGGTAGCAGTGATGTCGTTCCACCTGGACATTGATTACTGTCCTTTAACATCACGTGATGTGTAATAACCTTTGGTTATAAACATGGGTAAGAAATATTTCGTGTTTAGTGTTTAAATTCTGACGAGTTTCTTTGCCACGTTCTCGTGCGAATGTTTAACGTCGTTTCACACAAACACGCTCGCTCGTTAATTAATTAGCAGTCTCGAGGGAAATATGCGAATGGTTCTAATCCGCGTCGCATGCCGCCTTCGAAGCGTGGCAGCAGAAATTTGCATAATTAACGAGGTCGCAGTGCAATTAACAATCACCTTCCATTAAGATAAAACCACAATAGATGTTCGGATTGTGATGAATCCACGCTGTCATGCTGCACCGGGAAAATCCCCCTGCATCTGAATGCAAAAACAATCGAAATGTTTCATTTAACACTCTAAAGGAAGACTAGCAGTGAGACTCAGACAGCTTGAGCTCTGGAAGTGTGAAGGAAAAACTCTGGTGCTGCAAAAGGACTGAAAGGAGTGTTTTTCAGTGATTAATTATAGGTTTGCTGTCTTAAAAGAGTATTATCTTCTCAAATGAAGTTCGTTACATGAAGGAATTATGACCGTAGGCATCAGAGGACGAAAGTCTTGCAATCCTGAGGTGGGGAAACTTTTATAAAACACTTTAAAAAAACAAAACAAAAAACAAAACAGGACAGCAAACATAGATTTGTTCCCTTTACAAAGCTCGCTAATTTCATTCTAGCAAACTTCACGTGAAAACAAGCATCCTAATGTTTTGCTAATCAACACAGTTAACATAAGCTACAGTTTAGAAAACAATATTATTGTGTTTAGAGCTAAATATAGTAAAAGAATTTTTAAGCACCGTCCCTGTGAATAACTAGAAGCAATAACAGGTTAGAACATCAGAGCATTAATAAAACTCTGGGGTTCTCGGATCATCTGCTGGCCAATCAGAAGCCAGAACTTGCCTCTGCTGTGTGTCTCTGGAAAGACCAGTTGAATGTGTGAATCTCCACCGCAGATAAATTGTTGTGCAGCGAGTGACACGTGATTCACGCCGTTGAGTCACGAGGGGAAGGTGATGAAGGCAAAAACACTGCTGGAACACATCCAAGCCACAAGAGCTTGGCGTGATCGAGCCGTGCGTCTGAGAAAAACATCTGCTGCTGAGATTGGATTTAACCAACGTTCTTCATTCAGACACTTCTTCTCTTCTTTCTTTTCTTCTACAGCTGCCTTACAGCAGATGCACATGTCCCTGTGTGTGTGTGTGTGTGTGTGTGTGTGTGTGTGAGATCTGGTTCTGGACCAACTACAAAAAAAAACTTTTAGTATTTATTGCACCCGTGGAATTTTGATTCATCCCACAAGGGTCTAGTTTTTTTTTTCTTTTTAAGAGATTCAACTTGTTAAAAGTGAAATGAATCAAGCGTGACGTTTTACGACTCAATAAAACACAAAGACAGAGACCTTTCCAAACCTGCCTCACACAGGCAGAATGTTGAAAACGTTGATATTTTTAATTAGAGTTTGTTCAAGTGAGTGAAAAGTCTGGGGGATTTTCAAGCAGCTCATTTTACTGATTCATTTTCAACTCGATCGATGCAGCTGGAAAAGCTTTCAGGATTCTGAAAAGAAATTATTTTTTTCTGTTTGTGTCTTTATTTTTGCGTCATGATTTATTTGACAAACGATTCGAAATAAATAATGCAGAGTCCGTTCCGAGTAAAGAGCCAAAGGGGGAAGGAGTTAGAAAATAGATCAATTAAAAAAAAAAAAAATTGTAGCACAATTTTCCTTTTTGCTGTAATTGCAGTCAAGAGAACAGTTTATTGTCTGACGAACAGAGAAATAGAGAGGAATACGAGTGTCTCAGGTAGCTTTGCTAATCTGCCAACAAAACCAGTTAGTTATATAATTTGCATATAACGTGTTTAACAGCTTGTCACAGCAACTCAACTAAACGGAAAGAAATGCTGGAATAGGCCCCGCCCACAACATCAGCAGTAGCTTTCGGGACACGCGCACAAGAGACAAACTTCAAGCGACACGAAAGAGTTTTTAATGTGAACCTAGCACAAGTTCCATTTATCAATATGAATTTAATTTTAAACTTTTTATTCTTTAAAATAATGTTTTATTAAATCTAAATTTAATTTTAAACTTTTTATTACAAATTATTTTTTGCAATTCTGGAAATTGTTAAAAGTGCTCTACAAATAAAAGTGAATTAAAATATAATATCATAACAAAATGCTGTAACTGATCGTCTCTATTTAGAATTCTTCTCCAGTCAGGTCCTGTGAGGCAGTAGATCCCAGCTCAGGTCCTTTTACTAAATAAAAGTTGGTTTACTGGTTTGAGTTGAAAACCACAGAAGATGTGCAGGGCGTGGGCTTTGTGAGGACCGAGGTTAGGAACAAACAAACAACAAATCCTGACTCCGGGGATTTAAACCCACTTTCCCCGTGAGCCAGATCTTCCCACACGAGCCCCTAGCACTGGAGCTCTCTCTGATTTTTCAAGGTTATGCTGTTATTTCTTTTTCTTATCCTTACACGATGAAGCTTTTAGCAGGTCCAGAGCTGAGTTGTATAATAATTAAAGCAAATGGTAATGAGTCAGTCTTAAATTTTCTTAAAAACCCACTTCAGAAAATGAACTGTAGCTCATGAACTGTTCTGGGACTCTGGGACAATTTACAGTAGAAACATTATGATGTTATAGAAAGTGGAAACAGGATGTGTGTGTGTGTGTGTGTGTGTGTGAGTGTGTATATATATACCCAGGGTGTGTGATTCATCCTGTCAGTTAAATCAGCTAACAACTTTTCAAATAAAAAATTCCCCATGTCTTATGTCTTTGGAGCAGCTCAACCCGTCACTGTCTTTGGCTTTTTAATTGCTCACTACTTCAGTGTGTGTGTGTGTGTGTGTGTGTGTTAAAATAAGCTGCCCTGACAGGACATTGTTTTTATATAAAGGCCTGCACAAGACTGCACTTTAATGTCAGATTTTAATGCCAGAGTTTGTTCCTGCTCTTCAGTTTTCACCCTGGAGTCAAAAAAACATGTAATTCTGAAGTAAAGAAAAAAAACATGCGCTTCACACTTTTAAATGAGCGAAAAAGAACAACCTTTCAACAAGCTTGCTTAAAAGATGCAGAAAAAAAACCCCTTCTAACCTCGCTGTAGTCGGTAGTGCAGTGAGGCGAGCTCTCTATAGGCTGCTGTGTCATAATGTTAGCGTTAAGCTCTGTATGTTATAAAACATCCTGTTTATTCTCTCATCACCACATGAGGCTGGAGTTCCTCTTATCCCGCAGTCATTTAGCAGCCATTACATTTTTCACTTAGAAGAAATGAAAGGAGACATCATTTATCTACATGTTTACAGTTTAGTTGCACTGAATGCTGTGAAATGTCCAGACAGATGTTTTTACCTGTCTCAGGTTACATTATAGCAGTTATAAACAGCCGCTCCCTCACTAGCTTCTTTATTTCTGTCTACTGAAGTTAGTAAGCTTTTTACGCTAATGAAAAAAACGCAAAGAGGTGTAAAAAGTTCCAGCTTCGGCTCTGTTACCGCCACCTCCTTCTGTGGTGTAGTGGTCAGTGCAGTGGACTCTGTTTTATGAGGTTACTAGTACAAGTCCCTCTGTTCTTCATGGGCAGCAGTGGCTCATCAGTTAAGGCTCTGCTCAGAAGGTTGGGGGTTCAAGCTCCAGCACTGTTGGGCCCCTGAGAGGCTCCCTGGCACCAGATTCCTAACCTGGCTTGTGTGAAGAAAATATTTTCTCCAGAACACGACACGATGAGTAACACAGGATGCTTTGTATCTGAGCTGCTGCTATTGAATAATAATAATAATAATAATAATAATAATAATAATAATAATAATTATGAACACCTTCTGACCAATCAAAATCCAGAATACAACAGCATACTGTCATTATCATGTTGCTTTAAAATTGCTTTTAAATAAAATTTTATTTTTTCACAGAACTTCAAATAATAAAGAAAACATCTGAAAATATATTTTTCACTCTGATTTATTTGTAATAGTGTAATAGTATAGTATTTTTTTTTTTGAGTGTTTTACAACTTTAGTGAAATCATATTAGGCTTTTTCTGTTATTCTCAGCCTTTGTGATGAATAAAATAAAGTAGAAATGAAACAGAGGTGAGAGCAAGAGAAGTGCCAATGAGAGAGAGAGTGAGAGAGAGAGACAAATGAAAGAACAGGAAACTAGAGAGAATATTAGACAGAAAGAAAGAAAGAAAGAAATCCGTATTTGTGTATTAATGACATCAGCTTTCAGTGATGGCGAGTAATTAAGGGCTGAAAAACATCTGACTCAATTAGCTAATTAGCTGCATCTCTCTGCCCCCCCCCTCTCTTTTGCTGTCTTTTGCTGTCTCTCTCTCTCCCTCTGCACATTCTTCTATGTGATAACATGGCAATCATTAACAGTTTAAAGTGCTCTGGTGAATTAAACAAGGCAGGATGATAGCAAGTTGCCATCAGTTCTACTAGCATAATGAAAGTACGCACTCTGAGTGTGTGTGTGTGTGTGTGTGTGTGAGAGAGAGAGAGCAAATTATTTTGTATGCTTGGAAGAATATTGAATTGAATATCGAATCTCAGAGGGCAGCAGTGTATGTAGTAGCACATTCATATCTGTGTGGTTTTTCTGAACAACTCCCATGGGCCAGCACACTCTCACACACACACACATGCACACACACACACACACACACACACACACACACACGCACACACACACTGTCTGTATAATGAGTCTTAATGGTTCTAAAGCAATTTTAACAAACATAACACTAACAACATGGAAGTAAACAGCAGTCAACAGACCACTAGAAGAAAATAAAACACTACGTATGTAATAAATCTTCAGTCTATGAGCTACTGCTTGGTTCCTCTGCATCTCTCACGGCAGGAAATATTTCATCATTTATCACTGATAGTCAGAGTGTGTGTGTGTGTGTGTGCTTGATCTGTCTGAAAATTATTTGTAGCTGTTGGGTTTTTTTTTTTTTTACAGCGAAGGAGAATCTATAGCTTTCTCTCAGTCTTGTAGCTCTGACAGTAAATAGACTTTTCCCTTTTGTTCTGAAATTTTATTGATCACATGCACAAACATACTCAGTGGGACATGCAGTAAAGTGCAGTATCCTTCAGTTATAACCGAAACCACAGTCCAGGAAGCTGCACATGGTTTGTATTTTCATGTCATTGTCCCCTTTTTTTGTGTGTGTGTGTGTTGTTGCTCTGTCTCTGGCTTATTGTACATTCTTTGACTGTGCTCCTGCCCATGACACAGTCTCCTGGCTCAGTCTCTCCTCCAAGGTTTGGCATTAGACTGTTAGAATCCTTGGCTCAGGCTCTGTCCTGTGTAAATCTCAGCCTCTTTTATGTCTGCTTTAGCTGAACCCTACATCTGCACACTATCCCAGCCACTCCTCTGCATTTCCAGTGTCATGGTTGGACTATGTCACTGAGCCTTCTTAACCTCTGCCCAGTTCCAGTACTTTTCCAGTTTTACTTACAGACAATTCTATTCTCTCTCTCAGTTGAGAATAATGTCTGAGTTTAAACCTAATCAGAAATCCCAGTATCAGTCCCTGGTCTTACACTAATCTCAGTCATTGATCTTTCACTGCTATACATTGTTGATCTTGCCGCTGTATTAGTTGCTGATCTTTCATACGTCTTGGTCCAAAAACAGTTTTGCCCCACATCATTCACCAATCTTTTTATTTGTTGATCTTGCCCCTGTATAAGTCACTGATATTACCCCTGTATTAGTCACCAATCTTGATCTTGCCCCTATATAAGTCGCTGATCTTGCCCGTGTATTAGTCACCAGTCTTGATCTTGCCCCTGTATTATACACCGATCTTGCCCCTGTATTAGTTGTTGAACTTGCCCCTGTATTATACACCGATCTTGCCCCTGTATTCGTTGTTGAACTTGCCCCTGTATAAGTCGCTGATCTTGCACCTGTATTAGTCACCAATCTTGATCTTGCCCCTGTATTAGTTGTTGAACTTGCCCCTGTATTATACACTGATCTTGCCCCTGTATTAGTTGTTGAACTTGCCCCTGTATTATACACCGATCTTGCCCCTGTATTCGTTGTTGAACTTGCCCCTGTATAAGTCGCTGATCTTGCACCTGTATTAGTCACCAATCTTGATCTTGCCCCTGTATTAGTTGTTGAACTTGCCCCTGTATAAGTCGCTGATCTTGCTCCTGTATTAGTCACTGCCCCTGCCCCTGCCCCTATATAAGTCACCTATCTTGCCCCTGTATTAGTTCTTGATCTTACTCCTGTATTATACACTGAACTTGCCCCTGTATAAGTCAAAAGTCAAAAAAGTCAAAGAAGCTTTATTGTCACTTCAACCATATATAGCTGATGCAGTAAACAGTGAAACAACGTTCCTCCCGGACCAGAGGTGCTACACAGAACAAAAACAAAGTACAGGTGACGCGGACAAACATAGAACTAAACTATTCCTACATAGGTGCCTTCTTTTCAAACTAAACATACAACATAAGTGTGCAGGATGACAAGACAAGACAGTGCAGACAAACAAGACACATAACACAGACTCTTGTGCAAAAAAAAGTGTTAACAGTGGGTACAAAGACAGATAGAAACAGGTTAGGACAGTGAATATATATATATGTAGCAGTAACAAAGTAATTTAAGTTACAACAGATACACTACCAGTCAAAAGTTTGGACACACTTTTTAATGAAATGTTTTTTGTTTAGGGATTTATTTTCTACGTTCTAGAACAATACTGGAGATTTCAAAACTATGAAATAACACACATGGACTTCAGTAATCCATATGTAATGACAACAAAAAACGAAGGTCAGGTGTTCTGGAATAGTTCTTGCAAGAACAGTATTGTCAAGTGCATTTGCAAAACCCATCAAGCCCCATGATGAAACTGGCTCACATGAAGACCATCCCAGTAAAGCAAGACCAAAACTGACCTCTGCTGCAGAGGAGAAGTTCATTTAGAGTGACCAGCCTCAGAAATCACCAATTAACAGCACCTCAGATTAGAGGCGTTATGAAGGCTTTACAGAGCATCAGTAGCAGACATATCTCAATATCAACTGTTCAAACGACATTATTGTGGATTTCGGCCGCCTTCAGCATTGTTTTACAATGTAGAAAGAAATAAACATCAGGAAAGACCATGGAATTAGAAGGTGTGTCCAAACTTTTGACTGGTAGTGTACATTTAGTTAAAGTGACCAAGTGAACAGTTATAAATATTTAAAAGTATTTATAAAATATTTAAAGTGTAAACAAGATCAATGTAAAAGTGACGCGTACATGTAAACAGGACAAATTTTGTGTGTGTGTCCAGCTCAGTTCAGTTCTATTTTTGAGACAAGCTCTCTGTTGTGTGTGTGTGTATGTACAACACCATGTCCAGCACAGTCCAGTTCTCTGTTGAGAACAGTTCTCAGTTGTGTGTGTGTGTGTGTGTGTGTGTGTGTGCGCATCCATGTCCAGCTCAGTCCAGTTCTCTGTTGAGAACAGTTCTCAGTTGTGTGTGTGTGTGTGTGTGTGTGTGTGCGCATCCATGTCCAGCACAGTCCAGTTCTCTGTTGAGAACAGTTCTCAGTTGTGTGTGTGTGTGTGTGTGTGTGTGTGCGCATCCATGTCCAGCTCAGTTCAGTTCTCTGTTGAGATACAGTACTGATTACTGATACTGATTGCCTGAGGGAAGAAGCTGTTCAACAGTCTGGTTGCAGAGGGAGGTGTTGGTGCCCAGTGTTGGATGCTGAGCCTTCCTCAGCCTTCGCAGGAAGTAGAGGCGCTGCTGGGCTTGCTTGGTGATGGAGCTGGTGTTAAATGACCAGGTGAAGTTCTCTGCCAGATGAACACCAAGGAATCTGGTGCTCTTGACGATCTCCACAGAGGATCTGTCAATGAACAGCGGAGAATGGTCACTCTGTACTCTTCTGAAGTCAACAACCATCTCTTTAGTCTTACTGATGTTCAGAGACAGGTTGTTGGCTCTACACCAGGCTGTTAGCTGCTGCACCTCCTCTCTGTATGCTGACTCGTCGTTCTTGCTGATGAGACCCACCACGGTCATGTCATCGGTGAACTTGACGATGCGGTTGGATCTGTGCGTCGCTGATCTTGCTCCTGTATTAGTTGTTGATCTTGCCCCTGTATTATACACTAGTCACTGCCCCTGCCTCTGTACAAGTCGCCTATCTTGCCTCTGTATTAGTCACTGGTCCTGCCCCTGTAAAAGTCACCTATGTTGCCCCTAGATTAGTCACTGATCCTGCCCCTGTATAAGTTGCCAATCTTGCATCAATCTCAGCCTCTGACTGTATCTCAGTATCAGTCACTGATCTAATTCAGTGACCTTGCACCACTATCACTCCTGCCCCAGTGTGTAATCGGACCAGCTTGATCACAATCAGATTCAGGGCACTGTTTTTTTTTGTATTCAGTTTCTGGTCCTGCCCCAGTTTCTGTTTTAGGATGGTGCATTTCCACTGTGTGGGTCTCTCCTGCTTATGACCTCTGTGTATGAGTCTTTCAGGAGACTGCGAGCTGTGAGGCATAGCAACTTTTCCACAGAGATTTGATGCTCAACACCTGTTGTACTTTCTAGTTTCTGACAGCTTCTGCATATTGGCTTTTTTGTTGTTGTTTCTCACAGCTGCTTATCCACTTTTGTTCGTCTGTGTGCTTTAGGAAGACTTGTGTGTACTTACGGTCTCCCTGGTTTCCTAGTCCTCCAGGCATATATTTCTGTATATTCTTTGATCTTAGCATGAGAAATCGAATGCCTGAATGAACCATGCCTATGGCTTTGATGACGATGACGTTGTTTGTCTGTGATCTGACATCCGGTCTGGATAATGCTATTACTTCATTGAGAAGCTTAATTAAAAAAATACTGTCCATCAAGCTGCTTCTGGTTGCCATGTACAACAATTTGATCGATGTTAGTTAGTGGGTTTATTAGTCAAGGAACTGACTGAAATGGGTGAATGGGTTCAGCCTAGACTTTTTGGGTTTTCAGTTCTTTATTATGTAAACAATTTGATTGCTAGACTTTACATACATCTCAGAATGATGGAAATCTTGTAGAATGACTGGGAATCTAGATATTTCTTTTCAACTTTTAGTCCAAACAAATGTGTATACATGGGTCTGTGGGATGTTTTTTTTCATTCACTGTTCACTTGAATCCCGAACCTCAGACTCTATCCAAAATGTAGTTTTAATTTGGGTATTTTTGCAAAAGGTTCTTTGGAGTCAAACGTTTATCTTCACATTGCTGTCCCAACCTGCTTGCCTCTGGAG